>NC_060181.1:74902939-75060439 GCF_021184085.1 Oncorhynchus gorbuscha
AGGAGGGGAATTCACCCACCGCCCACACATTCAGCCAAACTGCCACCCATTCATCTATTCTGCCTGAGGTCTCTGCCTGAGGTCTCTGCCTGAGGTCTCTGCCTGAGGTCTCTGCCTGAGGTCTCTGCCTGAGGTCTCTGCCTGAGGTCTCTGCCTGAGGTCTCTGCCTGAGGTCTCTGCCTGAGGTCTCTGCCTGAGGTCTCTGCCTGAGGTCTCTGCCTGTCAGACCAGATTCCCCAGTGGACTGAGGGGTTAAGGCTCCAGGCTGTGTCAGACGTGGGCCCAGCCAGCCAAGTGGGGGAGGGAGTGTGGGAAACAGGCTTGGCCCACCACCAGAGGAGAGGAAACACGACTATCAGACAGAGACAGGGCGACTGTCAGACAGAGACAGGGCGACTGTCAGACAGAGACAGGGCGACTGTCAGACAGAGACAGGGCGACTGTCAGACAGAGACAGGGCGACTGTCAGACAGAGACAGGGCGACTGTCAGACAGAGACAGGGCGACTGTCAGACAGAGACAGGGCGACTGTCAGACAGAGACAGGGCGACTGTCAGACAGAGACAGGGCGACTGTCAGACAGAGACAGGGCGAATGTCAGACAGAGACAGGGCGACTGTCAGACAGAGACAGGGCGACTGTCAGACAGAGACAGGAGTGGGAGGAAGCTGATATCTCTTCTCTCCCCTTTCAGGTTCAGTGCGTGTGGGCCAGGCTCAGGCTTACAGGCACCTCCTGGTGGTAAATTCTGAGCTCAGGGAGATGACTCCTGACCCACAGCACATGACCTTTGACACCCAGCTCAGGAGCATGCTGCAGTGGGCGGCGGCCTCCATGGCTGACATGCCCATGGTTCAGCTGAGTCCTAGTGGCAGCAGGGAGCTGCAGCAGGTGAGTAACCTTAACCCTCGACCAAAGGATTACACACACAGTGGTACCTCAGTCTTTACTGCGGTGTATTAGTTACTGCTTGCTGAGCTGTGTTCTGTCTGCTCTTCCAGCTGCCTGCGGTGGTCCAGAGGCTGAAGGAGAGGGAGTGGAAGGTGGGAGAGCTGCTCCAAGCCCTGCTGCATTACTGTGAGGAGACCCAAACACACACCCCACCCCAGTCTGAACCCAGAGAGGCGGGGAGAGCATCCCACCACACTCCCCTCTTCCAGTGGCTCCTGGAGCACGCTTAGACTCACTGCACCTCTCCTACCTCCCCTCCCTCCTTACCTCTCCCCAACACTACTTACTGTACAGTATATCTGTGAAGCCTGCTACATAGTGAGCACTACCTGTTAAACTAAACCCTATGAAGATGCCCATCACTTCTCAGTGATGGGCAGCGTACCTGCCAAACCCCGAGCCCCCAATCTAGCCTCCTCGTACCGTTGATCCTGTCCCTTATAGGGCTGTACCCCCATCGTTACCCAGAGGGCGCTATTAAAAACAGCAATTCTTATTATTGTGTGCGTGTGTGGGCATATTGCCTACCGTAACTGAAAGCAATTGTGTATTTTCTTCTCTCTTCTCTGGTTTTGTTGTGGTTGTTTTTAAAGGGATTCTTCTGGATTTTCTATTCCCTCCGTCAGATGAACACCCGGATAGCGTTGGCGCAATGACTGGGAGTCTATGGTATCTACTAGCATGCCAGCAGTTACCCATAGACATCCACTCATTGCACTAACACTAGTTAGCATCTTTCAAACTGCACGCAGAGGCATATCTGGTATCCATTGGTTTATTTGACTCTTCATTGCCAAAATCCCAAAGTATCCCTTTAACATTGGTCTGTATATCACAGGTTGATTAGTGTGCTGTCGTTGACGACTGGCTTTGTTAAAGCGTTCCTACCCTGGTGCTACAGAGAGTAACTTTAACCTCTGTTACAGGGGAGGGTGAGAGAGTAACTTTAACCTCTGTTACAGACAGTAACCTTCTGTTACAGGGGAGGGTGAGAGAGTAACTTTAACCTCTGTTACAGGGGAGGGTGAGAGAGTAACTTTAACCTCTGTTACAGGGGAGGGTGAGAGAGTAACTTTAACCTCTGTTACAGGGGAGGGTGAGAGAGTAACTTTAACCTCTGTTACAGGGGAGGGTGAGAGAGTAACTTTAACCTCTGTTACAGGGGAGGGTGGGTTGAGTAACTTTAACCTCTGTTACAGGGGAGGGTGAGAGAGTAACTTTAACCTCTGTTACAGACAGTAACCTTCTGTTACAGGGGAGGGTGAGAGAGTAACCTCTGTTACAGGGGAGGGTGAGAGTAACTTTAACCTCTGTTACAGGGGAGGGGAGAGAGTAACTTTAACCTCTGTTACAGGGGAGGGTGGGAGAGTAACTTTAACCTCTGTTACAGGGGAGGGTGAGAGAGTAACTTTAACCTCTGTTACAGGGGAGGGTGAGAGAGTAACTTTAACCTCTGTTACAGGGGAGGGTGAGAGAGTAACTTTAACCTCTGTTACAGGGGAGGGGGAGAGAGTAACCTTAACCTCTGTTACAGGGGAGGGTGAGAGAGTAACTTTAACCTCTGTTACAGGGGAGGGGGAGAGAGTAACTTTAACCTCTGTTACAGGGGAGGGTGAGAGAGTAACTTTAACCTCTGTTACAGGGGAGGGGGAGAGAGTAACCTTAACCTCTGTTACACAGAGAAAGGGGAACATGACAGACGTACGGAGACAGAGGGGGGGACCTGAACCGTGTTAGATCGAGAGCGAGGGGTAGAGAAATGTCAGTGAAAGGAAGAGGAGGGAGAAAGAGATGAATGTGTTTTCTGTTAGGGAATCCCCATAGCTGCAGGCCAGATGATGTCATCACCTTAGCTCTCCTCTGTGGTGGTGTTTCCACATGATTAGGGACCAACGACACTCTCATGAATACACTCTCATGAATACACTCTCATGAATACACTCTCATGAATACACTCTCATGAATACACTCTCATGAATACACTCTCATGAATACACTCTCATGAATACACTCTCATGAATACACTCTCATGAATACACTCTCATGAATACACTCTCATGAATACACTCTCATGAATACACTCTCATGAATACACTCTCATGAATACACTCTCATGAATACACTCATGATTACATGTTCTAAGTGTAAAACACACAATGAACCTAGCAGCAGATTTGTTTTTATCAAACATTTTATTTCTAAAGGATGTTACTAAGATTTACAATTTGAAGTGAAATATGAGAAACTGCTCTATTATATGAAGGAAGCCTTGATTATCAGCTAGCTGTATGTTGCCATTAGCTACAGTAGAGACTTCCTACTATAGCGTGCGTGCTTTATCCATGTGATGCACTGGTTATCTAGAAGGGCCTTGTCCACTGCTGGGAACATCCTATGACACACAGTACATGTCCTAATTAAAGACATGTTCTCTGTCTGCATCTCTCAACCACAACTGATCAGTTTATAGCTCAGTGAACACACACACAGCTTAGGGAATCTGACCCCTGCAACTTCCCTCTCTTACCCCCAACACACACACACACACACACACACATCCTGCACTACTCCTGCTATGAATGCACTTTTAGGGAGGCAGAAGCCTGGGGCATTTCCACTCTGGATGCCCCAGGCTTCTGCCTCCTCATAGATGATACCACAACGTGATGACACTTCTGAGTGAGTGGCCCCATATCCTGTTAAGGTTAACCTTAGTCACACACAGTCAGTCAACCACAGTAGCCAACACACACACAGACCCTAAAGGAATCTCTGGCGTTGTGATACGCTGTTATGATGATTTGTATTAAGGGAATTTCAGACAATGTGAAATTATGGGGATATTGACCATGCTGTGGCATCTCTACGCTGTATTATAAACTGGGTGGTTCAAGCCCTGAATGCTGATTGGCTGACAGTCCGTATACCACAGGTATGACAAAGCATTTGTTTTTACTGTTCTAATTACGTTGTCAACCAATTTATAATAGTAATAAGGCACCTCGGGGGTTTGTTGTTTATGGGCAATATACCACGGCTACGGGCTTTGTCCAAGCACTCTGCGTTGCGTTGTGCCTAAGAACAGCCCTTAGCCGTGGTATATTGGCCATATACCACAGCCCTTATCCCTTATTGCTTAAATATACCATGGCCTGCATGCCCACATTGAACAGTTGATGGCTGTTCTGCTGCTGCCGTCACTGTAACAACCGAACAGATTCTAGTTCATTAACCCTTTGAGGAGGGAGATCTTAGAACACTCTCTGTATTATATTATGACATTTCAATGACTGCATTAACAGGCCTTTGTGCTGTGATCAATTACAACCAGCATGCCTGTACGTTCTCCTGAAATGGTTCATTTCTATATTTCTGCACTGTACCATAGCTACATCATCAGCAGAGTCATTCTGTGTTTAGTAGCAGCATGGCCTGATCCTCATGCTCTTCCTCACTTGAATATTATTATATTGACATGCCTGTCCTTGAACGAGCCCCAATGACACTTCAGCTGTACATATCCCCAGTTAAAACTCCCTGACAGCATACAGTATAGACTCCACGTTGTCAAACTCCCTGACAGCATACAGTATAGACTCCACGTTGTCAAACTCCCTGACAGCATACAGTATAGACTCCACGTTGTCAAACTCCCTGACAGCATACAGTATAGACTCCACGTTGTCAAACTCCCTGACAGCATACAGTATAGACTCCCCGTTGTCAAACTCCCTGACAGCATACAGTATAGACTCCCCGTTGTCAAACTCCCTGACAGCATACAGTATAGACTCCCCGTTGTCAAACTCCCTGACAGCATACAGTATAGACTCCCCGTTGTCAAACTCCCTGACAGCATACAGTATAGACTCCCCGTTGTCAAACTCCCTGACAGCATACAGTATAGACTCCACATTGTCAAACTCCCTGACAGCATACAGTATAGACTCCACGTTGTCAAACTCCCTGACAGCATACAGTATAGACTCCCCGTTGTCAAACTCCCTGACAGCATACAGTATAGACTCCACGTTGTCAAACTCCCTGACAGCATACAGTATAGACTCCACGTTGTCAAACTCCCTGACAGCATACAGTATAGACTCCACGTTGTCAAACTCCCTGACAGCATACAGTATAGACTCCACGTTGTCAAACTCCCTGACAGCATACAGTATAGACTCCACGTTGTCAAACTCCCTGACAGCATACAGTATAGACTCCACGTTGTCAAACTCCCTGACAGCATACAGTATAGACTCCACGTTGTCAAACTCCCTGACAGCATACAGTATAGACTCCACGTTGTCAAACTCCCTGACAGCATACAGTATAGACTCCACGTTGTCAAACTCCCTGACAGCATACAGTATAGACTCCACGTTGTCAAACTCCCTGACAGCATACAGTATAGACTCCCGTTGTCAAACTCCCTGACAGCATACAGTATAGACTCCCGTTGTCAAACTCCCTGACAGCATACAGTATAGACTCCACGTTGTCAAACTCCCTGACAGCATACAGTATAGACTCCACGTTGTCAAACTCCCTGACAGCATACAGTATAGACTCCCCGTTGTCAAACTCCCTGACAGCATACAGTATAGACTCCCCGTTGTCAAACTCCCTGACAGCATACAGTATAGACTCCACGTTGTCAACCTCCCTGACAGCATACAGTATAGACTCCAGCAAACTCCCTGACAGCATACAGTATAGACTCCACGTTGTCAAACTCCCTGACAGCATACAGTATAGACTCCCCGTTGTCAAACTCCCTGACAGCATACAGTATAGACTCCCCGTTGTCAAACTCCCTGACAGCATACAGTATAGACTCAAACTCCCTGACAGCATACAGTATAGACTCCCCGTTGTCAAACTCCCTGACAGCATACAGTATAGACTCCCCGTTGTCAAACTCCCTGACAGCATACAGTATAGACTCCACGTTGTCAACCTCCCTGACAGCATACAGTATAGACTCCACGTTGTCAAACTCCCTGACAGCATACAGTATAGACTCCACGTTGTCAAACTCCCTGACAGCATACAGGATAGACTCCACGTTGTCAAACTCCCTGACAGCATACAGTACAATAGAAGGCCACTGCTGATGCCTTGTGTATTAACACTGATTCTCTGAGCTGCCAAATGTTGCTGATCCATGTGAAATTTGAAGGATATGTTTAATTGTTTATAACCATAACGTATCTGAACGTTTAATCAAAAGTACTTTAAAAGTTGTAATAAGAAACACATTCCCAAAATGTAGACGGGAAAAGTAGGTATTAATAGGAGAAAATCTATGTAATCAAAGAGGAATGTATGGGGGAGAGTATATAGAACCTGTAAGAGTTAGACAACTATGCCACATTATAATACAGTTTCCAGAGTCTCTGATGGGGATTGTAAACATATATAGACAGCTCATCTGTCGGACCTTCCTGTATCAATCACTGTATTTATTGTACCTGTACATTCTCATGTTTTCCTTCACAGGCCACCTGTCTGGCCACCTGTCTGGCCACCTGTCGGGCCTTCCTGTATCAATCACTGTATTTATTGTACCTGTACATTCTCATGTTTTCCTTCACAGGCCACCTGTCTGGCCACCTGTCTGGCCACCTGTCGGGCCTTCCTGTATCAATCACTGTATTTATTGTACCTGTACATTCTCATGATTTCCTTCACAGGCCACCTGTCTGGCCACCTGTCTGGCCACCTGTCTGGCCACCTGTCTGCCGCTAGGTGTTATTTAAAGCTGAATGTGTGTCTGCAGAGAAATGACTCCACAGTATCAGATGTACTATCAGGTGTATAGGTCTGTTTTGTTACTGTCATCCTGTGTTGCACAGCAGAAGGCAACCTGTGTTTTACTCCATCCTGTATTTCTCCTGCTTCTTTGTAAAATCTTGTCAAATAAGGTATTTAATGCTAATTGATGTAAGTTATAACAGTGAGTCCACTACTAAACCCCTTCTAGTGACATTGCTAAAAAGCTGACACATTCTAAGCTTGACGTCGAAGCACTATTTGTCATTGTTTAAGCTGTGTGTAACAATAAAGCTTTTTCATGTGCTCTGATATCCTGATTCTGCCTAATTACCTACCTAGTATACAGATTTGTGTGATGTAGTGAATGTTGTCACTTATAGGCTATGCTGGAAACCATTAAAATTGACTTTCTGTAAGACTTGCTTTTGGTCTTGCATACACCTCGTCCAGGTGTTTTGGAATTATTATTATTATTATTATTTTTTATTTTTTTTTTTTTTTTGGGGGGGGGGGCTTTTTCTCAGAACTGCCATTCAAACAAGCAGTCACTTTGCTTGCGTCATTTCAACGGTTGTACCACAAAAACGGATAATTTGTAATTCTAAGAAGAAACAGTGAGATTACTTAACCAATCCAAACTCTTCTGTTCCTGACAAGTGTTTTTCGTACGTGTTTATTCATCCATGCTGCCACACAGACAGACATTGTTGGTACTGTATGTAATTACACATGGTTTCCCTCCCATCCATATGTCTGTAATTAGGCATTAGTGTTACAGCACAATGCTGAGGGCCTGTCAGTGTGCTGTTCTGCCCCAGAGGCCTGAGATGAATGGTAGCTAGTGTCTGTCTGTGTCTTTCTGACAGGAGGGGGAGAAAGATAATTGCAGGCTTATCGCTGTGATACACAAGCTTTGGAATGTGACAGAGAGGCACATCTCTGCCAGTCAGAGAAGCCTGGATTTTCAAGTGGGACAAGGCGCTGCAATGAGGACTTCCATATCTTTATTATAGTCTGTCAGCACCTCATGTTATAGGGTGTGCGCTCTTATTTGATCATGGACATCGGACTCCTCTTCGGGGCCTGAGCGGCGCATGTGCAACCAACTGATTTATTGGAACCACAAAGTTCTGTTGGTCAGCGCCTCACCCTCTCGGCTGGGTATTCTGTTATTTACATTATTGACATCTGACTCTCAGGCTGTGACTGGTGTGGTCTGCCTCTGACGTCAGACAGGCTGGGCTCAGGTCTGGAATTCACCCCTGGGTCGGCTGTGATTCAACAGGCCAGTGACATCACTTCCCTCCCTACACCAACAAACGGCAAGGTTGTGGGGAGAGACCACTGGAGAGGAGGAGGGGGGGGGTTTAAGTCAGGCCTATGGAATCCATTACATACAGGCTCAAGGCTTTGTGTCTGTGAGGGGAACTCCAGCTACATCATCTATCCATCTATTTTTAAATCTATTTTCCTTTATTCTTTTCCAGTAACCCTACTACCCCTCCCCGAATTGGAGTAAACTAATGAACAATAACACTTAGGCTTTTACTTTCAACTTACAACTTACATTTTACGGACACAATGTATTTTACAATAGTTTTGTTTTTACTCCTATCCCTCAACCCCTCCCATCTACAGTGGGGCAAAAAAGTATTTAGTCAGCCACCAATTGTGCAAGTTCTCCCACTTATTTAGATGAGAGGCCTGTAATTTTCATCATAGGTACACTTCAACTATGACAGACAAAATGAGATTTTTTTTGTCATTGTAAATAAGAATTTGTTCTTAACTGACTTACCTAGTTAAATATAGGTTAAAAAATGTTTTAATTAGCCCCACCCTTCAGCTCCACTCAACCTCTCCCATCTCTCTCTTAACACCATCCATATTGGATTTCTATTTGTCATATTTTAACTGAGCTGTGATGTTTTACAAAAGTTCTGAACCTTTCTATTCTCATAGTTTCTACAGATTGTAAATTAAATAACACTTTTAGCAAAAATGTTTGTTATTGATTGATTGATTGACTGACTTTTCAAATCACCCAGTATTGCTATCTGCAGCATTAACTCCAGGTAAATGTTGCAATTCTTAAGCCATTCCTGGAGCTATAACCAAAAACAAACTACATATGGACAGTACCAAAACAAGTTATCTAATGATTGTGTCTTTGCAGCTAAATTTGCAGAGCTGGGATGGTTGTATCCCCAATATAACATATTGGTTGCAAAAGTTTTGTATCAGGAGTCGTTTTTATCAGTTCATAAACCATGTAACATGGAATCGGTACATCGAAAATCTCTTCCCAACTATTTTGCAAAATGTAGCCGTCAATTTTTTTGTTCCTTAAATTTAACTGGTATACTTTTTTATTTGTCATAATTTTCTTTAACCAAGTTTGTTCATTAATGCAGGGCCAACAGACAAGTTCTTTACATTTCCCCCTTCTGCTTGCAATTAGTTGGTTGTAATTTTGGGTAGAGCAGTAATTTCCATATTTTTGGTAGCAGCGTGTGACAACTCCACCAATCCTATTTATGATATCATTTACAAAGATTATACTTTTTATTTATTTGAAAAACTTTTTTTTTAACAGTTCATTTGAGTTTAAACACATTATTTGTTGTATTATTTGTTCTGTCTTTTCTGGTGGATTAAACTGAAATGTATAACTTTATATGGCTATTTTTTTTAAATAGCGATATTTTGGAGATGATTTCATATTCAAATAACCGAGTGAGAGGTTGTAATCTGAATAAAGGGGAAAAGGCCATTCTTGAACATGTGGTGAGACATTCTTACTAATCTGTTAGAGAACCAGTTCGGATTTAAGTACAACTTTTGTATGACTGAAGCTTCTTGTGATAGGTCTAATGCTTTAGTATTTCATTTCTGCCCTCTGAATTCATATTCATTATATAAATAGGCTCATTTAATTTTGTCTGGATTGCCGTTCCAAGAAAAAAATATTTTCAAATGTTTATGTAAAAAACAGATCACTAGGTGTAGACAAGACCATAAGCAAATAGGTTTCCACAAATAGACAGATACAGTGCATTCGGAAAGTATTCAGACCCTTTGACTTTTTCCACATTTTGTTACGTTACAGCCTTATTCTAAAATTGATTAAAAATAAATCTAATCGACACACAATACCCCTGATAACGAAGCAAAAACATATTTTTTTTATATATATATATAAATAAACTGAAACATAAATATTCAGATCCTTTTCAAATTACTTTGTTGAAGCAGCTTTGGCAGCGATTACAGCCTTGAGTCTTCTTGGGTATGACGCTTCAAGCTTGGCACAACTGTATTTGGGGACTTTCTCACATTCTTCCCTGCAGATCCTGTCAAGCTCTGTCAGGTTAGGTGGGGAGCTGCCCAGCCTCTACACAGCTATTTTCAGGTCTCCAGAGATGTTCGGTTGGGTTCAAGTCCGGGCTCTGGTTGGGCCATTTAAGGACATTCAGAGACTTGTCCCGAAGTCACTCCTGCTTTGTCTTGGCTGTGTGCTTAGGGTTATTGTCCTGTTGGAAGGTGAACCTTCGCCCCAGTCTGAGGTCCTGAGTGCTCTGGAGCAAGTTGTATGCTGTAATTGACTTTGTGCCGGGGGGCTATGGTCAGTTTATATCTGGTGCAATTCTCCTGTCTTATCCGGTGTCCTGTGTGAATTTAAGTATCTACCCTCAAATAATTCTCTCCCTCCCCTCCCGGAGGACCTGAGCCCTAGGACCATGCCTCAGGACTACCTGTCCTGATGACTCCTTGCTGTCCACCTGGTCATAATGTTTCTCCAGTTTCAACTGTTCTGCCTGCGGCTATGGAACCCTGACCTGTTCACCGGACGTGCTACCTGTCCCAAACCTGCTGTTTTCAACTTTCTCTACTGCACCTGCTGTTTTGACCTCTGAATGCTTGGCTATGAAAAGCCAAGTGACATTTACTCCTGAGGTGCTGACCAGTTGCACCCTCTACAATGACTGTGATTGTTATTTGACCCTACTGGTCATCTTTGAACGTTTGAACTTTTTGGAGAACAATCTGGCCTTAATTGCCATGTACTGTTATCTCCAACAGGCACGGCCAGAAGAGGGCTAGCCCCCCTCAGAGACGGGTTCCTCTCTAGGTTTCTTCCTAGCCACCCTGCTTCTATATCTGCATTGCTTGCTGTTTGGGGTTTTAGGCTGGGTTTCTGTACAGCACTTT
The DNA here is from genome assembly GCF_021184085.1 of Oncorhynchus gorbuscha. Lineage (NCBI taxonomy): Eukaryota > Metazoa > Chordata > Actinopteri > Salmoniformes > Salmonidae > Oncorhynchus > Oncorhynchus gorbuscha. The sequence continues at coordinate 74,913,881 of NC_060181.1, forward strand.
GACATCTGTTAATATAAAAAGGGCTTTATAAATACATTTGATTGATTGATTGTTTTCATCAAGGATCTCCGTACTTTCCTCCATTCATCTTTCCCTCGATCCTGACTAGTCTCTCAGTCCCTGCCTCTGAAAAACATCCCCAAAGCATGATTCTGCCAACACCGTGCTTCACCGTAGGGATGGTGCCAGGTTTCCTCCAGACGTTACGTTTTGATATTCAGGCCAAATAGTTAAATCTTGGTTTCATCAGACCAGAGAATCTTGTTTCTCTTGGTCAGAGTCCTTTTGGCAAACTCCAAGTGGCCTGTCATGTGCCTTTTACTGAGGAGTGGCTTCCGGCTGGTACTCGACCATAAAGGCCTGATTGGTGGAGTGCTGAAGAAATGGTTGTCCTTCTGGACAGTTGTCCCATCTTCACAGATGAACTCTGGAGCTCTGTCATAGTGACCATCGGGTTCTTGGTCACCTCTCTGACCAAGGCCCTTCTCCCCGATTGCTCAGTTTGGCCGGGTGGCCAGCTCCAGGAAGAGTCTTGGTTGTTCCAAACTTGTTCCATTTAAGAATGATGGAGGCCACTGTGTTCTTGAAGACCTTCAGTGTTGCAGAATTCTTTTTGTACCCTTCCCCAGATCTGTGCCTCGACACAATCCTGTTTTGGAGCTCTACGGACAATTCCTTCAACCTCATGGCTTGGTTCTTTCTCTGACATGCACTGTCAACTGTGGGACCTTAATATAGACAGATGTGTGCCTTTCCAAATCATGTCCAATCAACTGAATTTACCACTGGTGGACTCCAGTCAAGTTGTAGAAACATCTCAAAGATGATCAACAGGATGCACCTGAGCTCAATTTCGATTCTCATAGCAAAGGGTCTGAATACTTAAGTAAATAAGGTATGTTTTTTTTAAATTAACTAGCAAACATTTATTAAAACCTGTTTTCGCTTTATCATGATGGGGTATTGTGTGTAGATGACAATTGTTTTTAAAAATCTATTTTAGAATAAGGCTGTAACAAAGTGGAAAAGGTCAAGGAGTCTGAATACTTTCCAAATGCACTGTAGAATAGATCATGGAAGCATAATCTATTCTACACCAGGCCTCTGTTCACCCTCGCTCTGGTCAAGAAAATACCTTCTGTTTTTCTTGTGTGGGTGGAGTTTTTTTGTAATATATGCCATTTAGCGGACGCTTTTATCCAAAGCGACTTACAGTCATGTGTGCATACAATCTACGTATGGGTGGTCCCGGGAATCGAACCCACTACCCTGGCGTTACAAGCGCCATGCTCTACCAACTGAGCTACAGAAGGACCTTGATAAGTCTTGATAAGTCAGTGTGGGTGTTTCGTTAATTAGGGAATTCAGAAAGGCTGGGGAGTTTGTGGGTGACCTGTGTTCTCTACAGAGGGGAAAACATGGCAGATCACATTGGATGCATTTCCTGCAAATCAAATAGATTCATATCCTTTCTGGGTTTAATAAATCTATGAAGGTTTTATGGTTAACAGACCACTTCACTTATGTAACAGCATCATAGCCCTGTTTTGCTGGGGCCACATTTTAAGAACTTATCTTCTTCTTACAGGGTCATCTAAAAGTTTATATGAAAATGATTATTGATGGTGTGATGAATGATGTCGTACATATTTACATGAGTCTCCTTTAATCATGTTGACTTAATGACTGTTGGAGCTGAGATGAAACATCCTAATGAGCGACCCCCGAGTCACCACTCATCTTTCAACACATGAAGTGAACAATGCCCTCAGTGTTAGTAATTGTTTATCAGTAAGAACACTTACCAATTCAAATGTTTTATCTGATTTCAGGAGTGACCACAGAACATTGTTTTAGAGTTGCCTACAGAGTGGATAGTAGTCATGGTAACCAGGAAGTCCTCTGAGTTCAGAGAGTGAGACGGTGAGTGTGTGTGTGTTGTCGCGTTCAAAACAACCTGTAAGACACAAATCCCCGACTTCAGTGCTTTCAAGACAACTAGGAAGTGGGAACAAATGAGCTCCGACTGGGAATAATGGCTTTGAACGGTCATCCAACTCGGAATTCCAAGTTAGGAACTCGGGCATCTTTCTAGAGCTCCGACTTTCCGCCTGAAGATCACTGACTTCATGATTTGAACTTGTTTTTTTACCGAGTTCCCAGTTGTCTTGAAAGCACCATACATGTGTGTTGTTTGTGTTAAGGGCAGTTCCATATGGAAACAAGCAGTGGCTCTCACAGCCCCAACGAAGACCACGACCTGACCCTGGTTACTATGGAAACCACCAACGCCTGGGGAGAGAGATGAAAGAAAACAGAGGGAGATAAGAGGTCTGGTTAGAGGAGCAGCTGACTATGTTAAGAGGAGGGAATGACAGTGTTTATCACCGTATGAACGGATGAGAAAGAAGACCTTTGGCAGAAGGGGAAATATCTCTGTCAAGTGGGCCTGTTAGTGTTTTCCCTTGACCAGTGACTGAAGCGCTTGACCAGTGACTGAAGCCCTTGACCAGTGACTGAAGCCCATGTTTTGACTAGGGTGACTGAAAACAGCAGATGGGGAGGGATAATAATTCAGTTTCACTTAGATCCGCTGAAAAACTAACTGCCTGTTCCTTTCCTCTGATCAACCTACACAGTATGCGCCAATGATGCCAAGCCTGACTCAGCGTCTGTGTGTTTGCGTGTGTGCATCCATGCGTGCTTGGTAAATGTGTGTTTGCGTGTGTGCATCCATGCGTGCTTGGTAAATGTGTGTTTGCGTGTGTGCATCCATGCGTGCTTGGTAAATGTGTGTTTGCGTGTGTGCATCCATGCGTGCTTGGTAAATGTGTGTTTGCGTGTGTGCATCCATGCGTGCTTGGTAAATGTGTGTTTGCGTGTGTGCATCCATGCGTGCTTGGTAAATGTGTGTTTGCGTGTGTGCATCCATGCGTGCTTGGTAAATGTGTGTTTGCGTGTGTGCATCCATGCGTGCTTGGTAAATGTGTGTTTGCGTGTGTGCATCCATGCGTGCTTGGTAAATGTGTGTTTGCGTGTGTGCATCCATGCGTGCTTGGTAAATGTGTGTTTGCGTGTGTGCATCCATGCGTGCTTGGTAAATGTGTGTTTTTGGTTTAAAAAAGGATACCCCTCAACAACTCACCTTTTTTCATGACATCAGGCCACTATCACATTCCCTGCACACACACACACACACACACACACCATATCACATCTCCAGGGTTGTGGTGTTTGAAGTGACCACAGAGAGGAAGGAGAGGTTAGGTGAGGGAGATTGATGTCATTGTTGATCCTGCCCCAGTGTTGTACCTCCCAGATTCTACTGTAGTGGAGCTGGAACTGGCCTGCCAGCAGACATGTCTGAATTAATGTTTCACCAGAGACATGTGGTTTGAAGATGAACGCCACTAAGGAGGTCAACTACAAAAATCCAAAACACACAGAACTGTTATGCCTCCAGTCAGTAACAGCCACTCACATATCTTTCTGTCTCCGTTTTCTCTCTCTTTGTTTCTCTCTCACAGTTCACACAGAGCAGCAGGTGTTCTGTCACTTGCCATAAGCAGTCGTAATATACTATGGCAGGTTATGACAATTGGCCAAACATAGTGACACAGGCAGTAGTTTAGATCGATGTTTGCTGTAGTTACTGTAGCTTATGGGTTCACTATTGTTTGTGTTACAGTCGAAGCACAGTGTGACCAATCCACACAGGCAGGGGAGAGAGGGATGAGGGAGTCGTAAAATGGAGAGATGAAGAGGCAGATGAAAGAAGTGATGTAATGCAGTGGTCCTGGAGAAGCAGAGACCGGCTGTGTTTATGTCATGTTGACCGGCGAATCACAGAAGAGATAATGTTTACCATAAACACACAACTACATCAGTAGAATAATTAGAGGCTGGGCAGCCCTCAGACCCACAGCATTCTTCAGCTGAGATGCATTTCTCTTGGTGTGTGTTCGTGTTTTTTTTGCAGGCAAATGTGTGTGTGTGTTGTAGACATTCAGATTTCTCAACCAGAGGTCAGTAGACTGCTGCCTCCCCTTCACACACACACACATTCACTTTCTCCACACACATACACACCCTGATGGGAGTCATGGTCATGGTGTGATACTGCTCTCTTGAAACGTTTTGTCCCAAGGTAGGAAACCCTACCAGCAGCATTAATACTGAAACATTAGTAATCATAAACAATGTGATTCTGATGCCATGTTTGTATCTCTACCAGGGGACTGTGTTTCAATCCACAACCCACTGTCTGCTCTAATAATGTTTTGCATTCACCACCCCAACTCACCCACTCATAAACCCGCCCACAATCTAAATCTATACTAAACAAAAATGTGAAACAAAACATTTAAATTGTTGGTCCTATGTCTCATGATCTGAAATAAAAAATCCCAGAAATGTTCCATATGCACAAAAAGCTTATTTCTCTCAAATTGTGTGCAGAAATTTGTCTACATCCCTGTTAGTTAGCATTTATCATATTGCTAAATAATCAATCCACCTGACAGATGTGGCATATCAAGAAGCTGATTAAACAGCATGATCATTACAGGTGCACCTTGTGCTGGGGACAATAAAAGAACACTAAAACTTGCAGTTTTGTTACACTACACAATGCCACAGATGTCTCAAGTTGAGGGAGCATTCAATTGGAATGCTGACTACAGGAATGTCCACCAGAGCTGTTGCCAGAGCATTTAATATTAATTTCTCTACGATAAGCCACCTTCAACGTCGTTTGAAGAATTTGGTAGTACGTCCAAGGGGTCTCACAACCGCAGACCATGTGTAACCACGCCAGCCTGGGACCTCCACATCCGACTTCTTCACTTGTGGGATTGTCTGACACCAGCCACCCAGACAGCTGCTGATAACTGTGGGTTTGCACAACCGAAGAATTTACTGCACAAACAGTCACAAACCGTCTCAGGGAAGCTCATCTACATGCTCATCGTCCTCACCATGGTCTTGACCTGACTGCAGTTCGGTGTCGTAACTGACTTCAGTAGCCAAATGCTCAACTTCAGTGGCCACTAGCACGCTGGGAAAGTGTGCTCATCATGGTTAAATCCCGGGTTTCAACTGTACCGGGCAGATGACAGACAGCGTAGCGTGTATGGCGTCGTGTGGGTGAGTGGTTTGCTGATGTCAACACTGAACAGAGTGCCCGGTACATGACATCAATCTCCCTCCCAAAACCTCTGAACCTCTTCTTCCCTCTGTGGTCACTTCAAAACACCACAGCCCTGGAGATATGATACAATGTTAAAAATAAAATACATTTAAATCAATTGTAGCGGTGGGGTTATAGTATGGGCAGGCATAAGCTATGGACAACGAACTGTAACTGACAGTTAGACTTACAGGTTATGTCGTTGTCTTTTGTTTGAATTGTTTATGTGTCCGCTGTGCGGGGGAAATGATAATACAAGCGGAACTACGTAGCTAATACTGTTGTAACGGGGATCCTTATTGTAGCAACACACTTTTGGAGGGAAGGCAATCCTGCGCTGCGTTAGCTAAGTTTTCATGTCATCGGGTGTAGTTCATAAAGGTTGAAGAGTGTATGTTAGGATGAAGTGTGAATTCATGCCAGGAATAATAAGTGTGAAGTTTGATTTCCTCCCTTCTGTAATAAGCAGCCAATGAGGTATTTGTTCCTTTATTCATGTGTTAATCTGAACCTGTTATAACGCCGGTTAAACTGTTATGTATGTAAGCACTTCAGAGTTATACCAAGCTAATAAGTCACTCGTAAGATAAGGTTGTAAGAGTTTGCTTAACTGTATTTTTCATTTACTTTATAGTTCTCACGGAAGGTGATAATTCTGACTAAAACTACAGAATAAAGCCGCCAGTTAAAATCAAGGAACGGTTGTGCTCGTGGTTACTGAAGGGAGCTACAGTGAGAACTCAATGCTCTTCACGAGCAAGAGAGAAAGAAGAATCACATCCAGCTGTAAAACGTCTACAAGATTCCCAAATCCTGGTAGACCCTGTCATCTGCCAGATAAGAGTTTTGCACCTACCTGCAAACTAAGAAGAAAATCTCCACATAAGGAAACATTGTGAGGCAACATAAGGTCAAGACTAACAGGAAAGTCAGACACGCAAGTACAAGTCAAGGTGTTTGAAGGTGGTCCTAGCCTTGTGAACAGCTAATAAGAGACTTTAAGATTACAATTCGTAAGGACTGGAGATAGTTGTCTATTTCATAAAGACTCTGGTATTATGCATTTGCTCTTTCTATCTTAATGTATCACTGGTATGTGTATTACTGAAAAATATTATTTGATACTTACTAAAAATATATATATAGTCACAAACATTAAGGGTCAGCGTACACCTATTAATTATATATTCACCTGTAAGTTAATAGTGTAATTGTTTGGTAAGGTGTTTGTTCAAGCCTTTGTTTGCAAGCATTATACATGTTTATACCACGTACTGAGTTTTAAATTACAGTGAATTAGAGTATAAATTACCTACTCACTTATCCAAACCTTAGCTAGAATTGATTTGACTTGATTTAGAATGTCAGAAAGAGGTAGTTTCACTAAAGGTGTTAGAGATGGGGTGGGTCAAGTTGAGCAGCTGCAGCAACACCTCGCAAACTTCGAGCCTTCATCAGAACAAACAGAACAGCAGGAAGAGGCCCAGACTGGTGTGGAGTCACTTCGGCCAGTGAATGATGATACAAAGGCTGCTAATGAGATAGCACAACAAGAGCCACGAAAAGGTGAGAGGGTCCGCAGGTTAACTGAAAAGGGCAGAGAACTGCGCGACGAAAGGTGGAGACAGCTCGAACATCGTTTCAGGGTCAGCTATGAGAAGTGGAAGGCTCTGGTAAAGGAAGCAAAACTCACTGACAGGCTGTTGCTCTGAAGACCTGCTAGAAGACCTCTTAAACAAGATTAGCCATACCTCTACAGAGCTAAACCTTGTCATGTAAATTTGCGTCAAATCGACATTCCCGACAACGATATACGACGCAGAGTTGATACTTGTGAAGCAGTTACAATGTCTATTATCAAGACTGTAAGGTGTCATTTAAAAGGCAGGGAAGAAGGTCAAAGTAACCAGATAGAGTTGCACTGGAAGGACAGCAATTCCTTGTGCATGTCTGAACTCTCACATAAGTCAAGTCTCAACTATCAGCCCTCAAGTGCTTCCTCCCAGTCTCAAAGCAACTCAAAGGCCAACTCCAGACGCTCAAGCATGTCATCTGTCAAGAGACAAGAGGCTGCGGCGGAAGTTGCTGCTAACCAAGCAGCTTTAGAAGTAATGGTTAAGCAAGAACGCCAACTAGAAGAGCTTCAGCGACTCGAAGATGAAGATAAGAAGAGGACAGCGGAGCAAGAAGCTGAGGCTGTGAAACGCAGCTTAGAAGAAGCTAGGCTGCGAGTCAAGTTAGAGGTAGAAAATGCTGCCAGACGAAGAACACTAGAAGACAAGCGTAGAGATTTAGAGCGCCTAGAAGTGCTCAAGAAACTAAATGCTGCCAAGGTGCGAATGCAAGTGTATGAGCAAGATGAAAACTCAGAGGACGAGAAGAGAGAACTACTCTCTAACTGCAAATCTGTGAAAGAAGTCACGCACAGAAGTGGCTCATTTCACAGTCTCTCACCACAACATGTTGTGACAAGCACACAGCAAGAAGATGGCACCAAGACCATCTTCAGGTTACTAGCGGAATCAATCAGTGAAAGCCGCCTCCCCATACCAGAACCAGTAACATTCAATGGAGAACCACTCTCGTTCACTGACTGGAAGGTCTCTTTTCAGACTCTGATAGACAGGAAGAACATACCAGCAACTGAGAAGATATATTACTTGAGAAAATATATTGGTGGGCCTGCCAAGAAAGCCATCGAAAGTTACTTTATGTTAGGAACAGAGTCAGCCTACTATGCTGCATGGACCATTCTTGAAGAAAGGTACGGAAACTAATTCCTCATCGCCAAGTCCTTCAGAGATAAGCTCAATGCATGGCCTAAGATAGGATCCAAGGACAGTCTTGAACTTAGAGACCTTGTAGACTTTCTTCGCAGCTGTGAGGCTGCTATGTCTCAGAATAAGGGCCTGGAGGTGCTTAATGACTGTAATGAAAACCAAAAGATCCTCGCTAAACTTCCAGATTGGCTAACTTCAAGATGGAATAGAAAGGTCATAGACATCTTAGAAGAAACTGAGATCTTTCCAAGCTTCAGTCAATTTGTGAAGTTTCTCACTAGAGAAGCAAAGATCGCTTGCAATCCTGTGACATCCCTTCATGCTTTGAAACCAAGCGAAGATGGAAAACCTAAGACGCCAAGGATTCAAAGCCCCGGAGCAAGGGTATTAGCAACTAACTCTGATGAGAAAGATACTGTTACTAGTTGTGTCTTCTGTGAGAAGTCAGGTCACAGTCTCCACAAATGCTGGAAGTTCATGGATAAGCCCACCGCAGAGCGACAGAAGTTTGTTCAAGAGAATAAATTGTGCTTTGGCTGTTTAAGGCCTGGGCAGCGCTCAAAAGATTGTGATAACAGGAACACCTGCGACACGTGTCAGAGGAGGCATCCATCCTGCCTGCACGAAGATCGTACTAAAGAAAGGTTATGGGATAGGAAGACCTCACAAGATAAGGGGACAAGAGCGTCAAGTGAGGCCATATCTAACAGAGTCGTAAGGGACATTAACAACACTCACACCTCCACAATCATTCCAGTATGGGTGTCAACCACAAGTGAGCCAGATCGTGAAGTTCTTGTGTATGCACTTCTTGACACCCAGAGCGACACCACTTTTATCCTTGAAGAGACAACAAAGGCTCTCAATACAAGGAAGGAGCCAGTCCAACTGAAACTCTCTACAATGGCTTCAAGGAATACCATTGTGTCCTGCCAGAAGCTGTCTGGTTTGCAGGTTAGAGGGCTTTACTTGGAGAAGAAAATCCCTCTGCCAACGACCTACTCGAGAGAGTTTATTCCTGCAAACAGAGATCATATTCCTACTCCAGAGACTGCAAGAGCATGGTCTCATCTTGAACACATTGCAGAGGAGATTGCTCCTCAACAGAGCTGTGATGTCGGTCTCTGAATTGGCTACAACTGCTCCCAGGCTCTCCTTCCAAGAGAAATTGTGTCTGGTAAGGGAAATCAGCCTTTTGCTCAGAGAACAGATCTTGGCTGGAGCATAGTCGGCTATGGAAATCCATGTATCGACTATGGCGACCCTATTGGAGTGAGTCATCGGGTTATCGTTAGACAGGTCATGCCAAGCCTTCAATCTTCTTCCAACCTCACAAATCAAGTACACTATGTTTGTAGAACACGTGTAAGAGAGGTAATCACAACACTGGACATTATCAAGACGCTTGAATCTGACTTCAACGAGAGAGCTGCAGAAGAGGACCTCATATCTCAAGAGGATATCCGGTTCCTGAAGAAAATGAAAGAGGGCATCAGACTTAAGGACAATGGACATTAACAATGGACATTATGAGATGCCGCTGCCGTTTAAGGAAGAAAGACCCAATCTGCCGAACAATAAAACATGTGCTGTTCACCGACTCAAGTGCCTGGAAAGGAGGCTAAGGAGAGACAAGCAGTACTACAAGGACTACACAGCATTCATGGAAGAGACTATAGCTTGTGGAGATGCTGAGAAGGTCTTGAGCAGATCTTGCAGCGGATGTGTCGTGACAAAATCAACTGGGATGACCCCCTTCCAGATGACCTACGTTCCCAGTGGGAATTCTGGCTCCAAGGTCTACAAAACTTGTCTGAGGTAAGGATCCAACGAAGCTACTTGCCATCAAGTTTCAAGGAGGTGCAGAGTTATGAGCTCCATGACTTCTCTGACGCTAGTACCTCAGGTTATGGAGAGTGCTCATACCTCAGAACAATCAGCACCGCAGGAGAAGTTCATTGCTCCCTAGTTATGGGGAAGTCAAGAGTCGCCCCCTCCAAGGTTACGACCATACCACGACTGGAACTTTCAGCAGCGGTGGTAGCTGTTCGAACAAGTGACATGCTCAAAAAGGAGCTAGATATACAAGGTTTACAGGAATACTTCTGGACAGACTCGAAGGTAGTTCTTGGCTACATCAACAATGAAGCCAGAAGATTCCACGTCTTTGTAGCTAACCGTATTCAACGCATTAAGCAAAGCACAGATCCCGAACAATGGAGATATGTGACCTGCGGATCATGCTTCCAGAGGTCTCACATCAGAACAGCTCATGGCTTCCAACTGGTTCACAGGTCCAGACTTTCTTTGGCATGAAGAACTTCCCAAAGGACAAGTCAAGGGGAAGAGTTCTCAGACAATGATCCAGAGCTGAAATCCCTTGTCCATGATACCCAAGCAAAGGAAGAAAGATCATTACTAGATCACCTTCATAAGTTCTCAGACTGGGCAAGAGTGGTAAAAGCTATTGCCAGGCTCAAACAACATGTCAAGGAAGCCATAGGCTTAAAATTGAGGTCCAGTGAAGCTACAAGCATAGAAGAAAGGAGAGAGGCAGAGCTCACCATTATAAAGATGGTTCAAGAAGCAGCCTTCTCCCATGAGATACACAATCTCAGGCACCAGAAAGACATCAAGACCAAAGATAAAGCAAGCAAGTTGCATAAATTGAGTCCATTTCTGGATGAGCAAGGTATCCTCAGGGTGGGAGGTCGCTTGGCTCATGCAACTCTTCATTCCCATGTGAAGCATCCCGCAATCCTGCTCGTCAAGCACTATCATGAAAGAGTACGACACCAAGGACGTGGAATGACGATCAACGATTCATTGCCATACGTGGTAATGTTCGTCATATCAGATGTGATCAAGGCAGCAACTTCATTGGCGCAAGACGCGAGTTTGTGGACGCCCTGAAAGAAATGGATCAAACACGACTGAAGGAACTTGGATGCGAGTTTATCATGAACACCCCATCTTCAAGTCACATGGGTGGTGTTTGGGAAAGGCAAATCCGCACGATACGAAGTGTCTTAACATCCACTCTTGATCAGTCAGACGGAAGACTCGACACCGCTTCTCTGCGTACCTTTCTCTATGAAGTCATGGCGATTTTAAATAGCAGACCCCTTTCACAGAAATCACCGGTGATTGGTGGGAGTGTAACTGACAGTTAGACTTACAGGTTATGTCGTTGTCTTTTGTTTGAATTGTTTATGTGTCCGCTGTGCGGGGAAATGATAATACAAGCGGAACTACGTAGCTAATACTGTTGTAACGGGGATCCTTATTGTAGCAACACACTTTTGGAGGGAAGGCAATCCTGCGCTGCGTTAGCTAAGTTTTCATGTCATCGGGTGTAGTTCATAAAGGTTGAAGAGTGTATGTTAGGATGAAGTGTGAATTCATGCCAGGAATAATAAGTGTGAAGTTTGATTTCCTCCCTTCTGTAATAAGCAGCCAATGAGGTATTTGTTCCTTTATTCATGTGTTAATCTGAACCTGTTATAACGCCGGTTAAACTGTTATGTATGTAAGCACTTCAGAGTTATACCAAGCTAATAAGTCACTCGTAAGATAAGGTTGTAAGAGTTTGCTTAACTGTATTTTTCATTTACTTTATAGTTCTCACGGAAGGTGATAATTCTGACTAAAACTACAGAATAAAGCCGCCAGTTAAAATCAAGGAACGGTTGTGCTCGTGGTTACTGAAGGGAGCTACACGAACACAATTGCATGTTAAATCGGTGGCAATTTTTTAATGCACAGAGATATCGTAACGAGATCCTGAGGTCCATTGTCGTAAGGATCTGTACACAATTCCTGGAAGCAGAACATGTCCCAGTTCTTCCATGGTCTGAATACTCACTAGACATGTCACCCATTGAGCATGTTTGGGATGCTCTGGATCAACATGTACGACAGCGTATTCCAGTTCCCGCCAACATCCAGCAACTTCGCACAGCCATTGAAGAGGAGTGGGACAACATTCCACAGCCCACAATAAACAGCCTGATCAACTCTATACAAAGAAGATGTGTCGCGCTGCATTTGGCAAGTGGTGCTCACACCAAATACTGACTGGTTCTCTGATCCACGCCCCTACTTTTTTAAAAGGTCTCTTTGGCAAACAGATGCATATCTGTATGCCCAGTTGTGAAATCCATAGATTAGGGCCTAATGCATTTTTTTTTCAATTTTCATATTTCCTCATTTGAACTGTAACTCAGTAAAATCTTTGAAATTGTTGCATGTTGTGTTTATTATTGTTCAGTTTACAAATCGGTCTAATAAGCAGGAATATCCCTACTTAGACTACAATTTCTCAAATGTTCTTTTTAAAATGTATAGTTTTAATAAAACCACTGACCAATGTGATGTGAGATGTGGACGGAGAGTGTGTGTGTTGGAGTGGAGGTTGAACTTCACTGTATATATCCTAGTTGCTAAGCAGGTTACTATGTAATAATCCAGGAGACAGAAGACAGACATTTGGTGGAGTCTGTCTACCTCTTTATGCTCTTTGAAAAGTTGTGTTATTGCACAAGTGTGTGTGTGTGTGTGTGTGTGTGTGATGGCAGATTGGGGATGAAGTTGTTACCACAGGATGTGGGAGGGAGGGGAGAGACCGACAATACAACAAGGCAATTGTAATTCATTCTCATATTCAGACTATGAATAAATTAACTGAGGACACATCTATTACACAACTGTTTACCTGAAAATAACCCTGTTAGCAAAAACCCTCAAATGACACATTTTCTAGACTGCTCAATCAAATCAAAGACAAACTACTAAAATTAGCAATTGAGGGAAATGTTGCACACAAAAACACATGTCACCAATATTATCAAGTCCACCCAGCTGGCTCTCTATGTGTGGTAGCAATTGAGCCTGGGGACGGGGTTACAAATATCACAGACCAAAACTCCCAAACAGTGCATACACATCCACTTTCTTATTATACAGTATTTGGCCATTCTAATTTAAAATCTCTGCCCACTTGTGGGCTTCAAAATAACCCGAATCCAGTGAAATCACGCTGGTTGTTTTGAAACTGAAATAGGCATGAGAGGTCTAGACTACCGGAACCTTCTTGTCTCACTGTGACTTAACAGTCTGACATACTAGGGACGAGGTTCTGACCTTTAACCCCACACCTCTTGCTTCAGACTGTGCTCTATGGGGAGGGCTAGTAATCAGATGGTCACTATATGGCCACGGTAGAAAGGTCAGTGGTGATGTTGTCAGAATTGATGAGCAAATAGAACATCTTTATATATATTCTTTGGGGTTAAAGTTAGGACGAGGCTTACTGGTTGCAGGTGAGTTGTTAAACTCATAAGAATGGTTATTGAGGTCTGTATGTATGTCTACTCCTGCCAATCTCCCTAATAGAACACTAGGGGTCTATTTAACACAGAATTCTCTCTCTCCATCTTCAGGGCTCGGTCCGCCCCACTCCTCTCTGGCAGAGACCAGAACAGCTCACATGGCAAAACACAGAGGAATACCACACACACAAACACAACACCACCCAAACCTTTGCTGTACCGCAGGCCGCTAGTCCAGGTTCCTGGGCTGGGGGAAATAGCTGAGGGTAGAGCAGGAAAGCCACAGCTAAACACAGGTTCTCACGGTGTATTAAGCACCCCTGACCTGGAGAGGAGCTAACAGGATCACAGTTAGAGGCAGGGGTAGAGCCACAGACAGAGCCAGAAGCACAGGGCCAGGGCACAGGCAGCCAAGTTCAAAAGTTCATGGAGGAAGGGAAGGGGGTTTGTATTTATTATGAATCCCCATTAGCTGCTTCCAAAGCAGCATCTACTCTTCCTGGGGTCCAGCAACATTATGGCAGTTTATACAATTTTAAAAACATTACAATACAGTCACAGATTTCACAACACACTGTGTTCCCTCAGGCCCATACTCCCCCCTACCACCTATCTACAGTACTAAATCCATATGTATGTACAGTGTGTATGTTATCGTGTGTGTGTGTATGCATGTGTCTGTGCCAACGTTTGTGTTGCTTCAGAGTCCCCGCTGTTGCATAAAGTGTTTTATCTGTTTTTTAAATCTGATTTTACTGATTACTTCAGTTACTTGATGTGGAACAGAGTTACATATAGTACTGTGAGCCTCCCATAGTCTGTTCTAGACTTGGGGACTGTGAAGAGACCTCTTGTGGCATGGCTTGTGGTGTATGAATAGGTGTCTGAGCTGTGTGCCAGTAGTTTAGACAGACAGCTCGGTGCATTCAACAACCTCTCATAAATAAAAGTAGTGATGAAGTCAATCTCTCCTCCACTTTCAGCCAGGAGAGATTGACATGCATATTATTAATATTAGCTCTCTGTGTACATCCAAGGGCCAGCTGTGCTGCTCTGTTGTGAGCCAATTGCAATTTTCTTAAGTACTTTTTTTGTGGCACCTGACCACACGACTGAACAGTAGTCAAGGTGTGAAAAAACCAGGGCCTATAGGACCTGCCTTGTTGATAGTGTTGTTAAGAAGGCAGAGCATCGCTTTGTTATAGACAGACTTCTCCCCATCTTTACTATTGCATCAATATGTTTTGACCATGACAGTTTACAATCTAGGGTTACTCCAAGCAGTTGTCATCTCAACTTGCTCAATTTCCACATGATTTATTACAAGATTTAGTTGAGGTTTAGGGTTTAGTGAGTGTTTTGTTCCAAATACAATGCTTTTAGTTTTAGAAATATTTAGGGCTACAGAAATATTTATTCCTTGCCACTCACTCAAACTAACTGCAGCTCTTTGTTGAGTGTTGCAGTCATTTCAGTCGCTGTAGTAGCTGATGTGTATACAGTAGTGTTGAGTCATCTGGATACATAGACACTCTGGCTTTACTCAGTCACTGTTTGCCTCTCCTATCAGATGAGTGCAGATGAATGTCTACCAATGGGAGGCAGGTTTGCAAACCATGCCAGGGAGGTCAAACCTAAGGTCAGAAGGTTATTGAAGTAGGATGTATTTTGCTGACTACAATGGTAGTGACCTTGGCATCTGACAGTAGATGGAGGTAGGTTTGTAAAACATGTAGCCTATAAAGAACAGGGAGACGTCCATTGCAAACAAATTAAATATAGTTCTACTACACATCTGAAATCATGTGTGTGTGGTTTTGTCAAAATCAAAAAGCCCATAATGACGGAGTATTACTTGTTTCTAGCGCCAGGAGGTTTGCTGGTTTAGGGCTAAAGATGTAAAATAGCCACATTTCTCCCATGAACTCCACTGGCACCCAGAGATTCACTTGGATTTTGCAAATTCACCAACCTACCCCCTCCCCATCCCCCCTTTCTATTGTCACAGTGTCTGCCTAAAATAACCTGTGTTTCAAAACAGAGTTTTTCTTTCTGCTGGGTTTTCAAATACTATGTTGTTGTTTCATTTTCTGTCATCAGAAAACAAAGTAGAGCAGGGAGGTTATTCCAGTAGAGCAGGGAGGTTATTCCAGTAGAGCAGGGAGGTTATTCCAGTAGAGCAGGGAGGTTATTCCAGTAGAGCAGGGAGGTTATTCCAGTAGAGCAGGGAGGTTATTCCAGTAGAGCAGGGAGGTTATTCCAGTAGAGCATGGAGGTTATTCCAGTAGAGCAGGGAGGTTATTCCAGTAGAGCAGGGAGGTTATTCCAGTATAATTCTAATGGCCAGAGGAGGATCTCTGGGATGTTGATATTATATACAGTTTAGAACCTGTAATACTCACAGTGAAGAAGCTGAGGCAGGAACCAATTGCTGTAAGGGGACAGAACATTTTATTGAATTGTATTGGACTAGATTGTAAAGTTTTTGGGGTTTGGTACTGACTTCAATAGCCCTGTAGCATGCATTCTGCTATACACATTCATACTCATTGAATTCAAATCACTCAAATTAACCCAAAGGTTGCGTGTTCGAATTAGCATTTTAGCTCATTAACAACTGCTTACTACTTTGTAGCTACTTTGCATCTACCAGCATGTTATCTAGCCCTAACCCTAATCCTTTAATAACCTAACTCCTAACCTTAACCTAATTGTTGTGTGTATGGACTGACATGTAGCCTATGCATAACTGATAGATACACGCACACTGCATGTTGTTTTTAAATGTACTGTACCAGTCAAAAGTTGACACACCTAATCATTCCAGAGTTTCTTTATTTTTACTATTTTCTATATTGTAGAATAATAGTGGAGACATCAAAATTATGAAATAACACATGGAATCATATTGTAACCAAAAAAGTGCTAAATCTAAATATATTTTAGATTCTTCAAAGTAGCCACCCTTTGCCTTGACAGCTTTACACATTCTTGGCATTCTCTCAACCAGCAGTCTTGAAGGAGTTCCCACATATGCTGAGCACTTGTTGGCTGCTTTTCATTCACTTTTCAAACCATCTCAATTGGGTTGAGGTCCAGTGATTGTGGAGGCCAGGTCATCTAATGCAGCACTCTGTCACTCTCCTTCTTGGTCAAATAGTACTTACACAGCTTGGACGTGTGTTGGGTCATTGTCCTGTTGAAAAACAAAATGACAGTCCCACTAAGCGCAAAGCATATGGGATGGCGTATCACAGACAGTGTCACCAGCAAAGCACCCTCACACCTCTTCCTCCATGCTTCATGGTGGGAACCACGGTTCACCTACTCATCTTATTGGTGTCCTTTAGTAGTGGTTTCCTTGCAGAAATTCAACCATAAAGGCCTGATTCACAGTCTCCTCTGAACAGTTGATGTTGAGACGTGTCTGTTACTTGAACTCTCTGAAGCATTTATTTGGGCTGCAATTTCAGAGGCTGGTAACTCCAATGAACTCATCCTCTTCATCAGAGGGAGGTAACTCTGGGTCTTCCTTTCCTGTGACTGTCCTCATGAGAGCCTGTTTCATCATAGCGCTTGATGTTTTTTGCGACTGCACTTGAAGAAACATTCAAAGTTCTTGACATTTTCCGTATTGACTGACCTTCATGTGTTAAAGTAATGATGACCTGTCGTTTCTCTTTGCTTATTGGAGCTGTTCTTGCCATAATATGGACTAGGTATTTTACCAAATAGGGCTATCTTCTGTATACCACCGCTACAACTGATTGGCTCAAATGCATCAAGGAAAAAAACTCCACAAATTAACAAGGCGCACCTGTCAATTAAAATGCATTCCAGGTGACTACCTCATAAAGCTGGTTGAGAGAATGCCAAGAGTGTGCAAAGCTGTCATCAAAGCAAAAGGGTGGCTACATTGAAGAATCTCACATATAAAACGTATTTGTTAAACACTTAGTTGGTTACTACATGATTCAAATCAAATCAAATGTATTTATATAGCCCTTCATACATCAGCAGATACCAGCCTCTCATGATTCCATGTGTTATTTCATAGTTTTGATGTCTTCACTATTCTACAATGTAGAAAATAGTACAAATAAAAACCATGGATAAGTAGGTGTGTCCAAACTGTTGACTGGTACTGTATGTACATTTCAAAGTCTTTGGCCTTAATGTCTTTTTCGTTATGTGTCGAACACCAGTAAGACTAGCTGTTGCCATTAACGCTAATGGGGATCCTAATAAATCAAACCTGTTAACTACTTAGCTAGCATGTTACCTAACCCCGAAACCTACCCTTAACCACTAAACTTCACCCCTAACCTAGCTAACGTTAGCCACCTAATTAGCCTGTAATGTACAATGGGTTATGAAGAATGTTTTTGTTGTGAAAAGCAAAAGGTGTTGCGATGAATATCGTGCAATGCACACAAATGTCTGTCACGAATTTCGAATCAGTAACTTGTCTATTTCAAAATAAGCTGTGATAGTTTGTTGATCTGTCTGATCAGAGTGGTAATAATGTCTATCGTTGTGTACAGGCTATGATTGGCTATGACACAGTGACAGCTCCAATCTGTGGTTATTATTGGGTAACTGTTCACATTCGATGCGTGGAAGACAGTATGTGGTTGAGGTGTTGCATGCACAGTGGTACACACACATCCGGTGTCATATCCGGTGTCAGACAGTGAATCCCTCAGGGATATTTGGGTTGGGAATGACTTCTCTAATGAGACAATTCATCAACTAGGGAACATTTACTCTGCAAAGAAAACCTTTAGAGTAAAAGTAACTGCCAGACTCCTATGATCATAAATCAAATCAAATGGTATTTGTCTCATACACATGGTTAGCAGATGTTAATGTAGTGTAGCGAAATGCTTGTGCTACTAGTTCCGACACACAAAAAGCGCTTGTAACTGGCATCTCTTTTTATCCAGCAAATGTCCCCATACCAATCATTCCATCAGCGCGGCAGGAGTGGTCTTGGGCAACAGCCACAGCCGTGTGTTATAAAGAGCCCGGTCTCGTTTAACCTGTCCTGTCCTACGGTTATGGTTATATGTGTGTGCGCGGGTCTTGACAGGCAACACACACACACACACGATACTAGAGATCACTTTCGTCTGATTGGCTGTCTCTCTACAAAGGGAGCCGCTAGTCTTCTGCCCACCCACTGTTTATAGCTCTACTCGGTCAGAATTTCCTTCCTTCCACTGAAAGTAGGCTATTCATCCAGAGCACCAGGTCTCACCATGGCAGCTAATGATTACCGAGGCTACCTGAGGAATCACTCCGACACCGAGAGCGCTCAGCCCCGCTACCACCCGTCCCATGGCTCGGAACCCACCTATAGACCGCTTATATTCGGAACTCTTGCTATTATGGGATTTCTGCAGATTGCATCGAGTGTGGCGATCTTGTTACACTTGACAGGTTATCTTCAAGAGGTAAGACACTTTAAGGTGCACAACGGTTGATAATAGAACTAGGCCTATGCGACACACATGCGAGTTGCGACACTAGTGCCCGTCATTTTAACGTGGAGCTGCGGGTTGCTTGCTTGCAGTTCGATTTTAAACAAGCAACCTAACAATAGCCTAAACAATATGAATATGCAACATTGTCGTTTATTAAATAGTTCTCAGTTCCGCATTGCTTTCCTGGAATAGGCTACAAAGACATTTTGCAGTTTGAAGAGCACAGGTTTGAACCTAGCAGGTTTGCGCATACAGTTCCGGCTCGCCACTTGTTGAGAAACTTGCGGCTGATGAGCGTGAACACTTTCTTAGAACAATCTGTGCCCTGGGCTGCAAGTGACCGTAGTTCTGTGAACTTGTCTCCGACAGTAAAACAAGCTGTCAGCGCTCTGTGTTTTACATAGCCTATCTATCATCTCTCTCTACTGATGAGATTTCCCGCCCAGATTATAGGGAGTTTAAAGTTATTTCGGCAATACAGTATTTTCCATTTGTTATAGACCTTATCAAATCAATCTCCCGTTTTCACAACAATACATCTCAACAGCGAATGTCAGGCAGATGGGGGTAAACATACTGTAAAGCTGTCATTCAAGCAATCTTATTTGTAAATTACAGCTGTTTTTACTTATTGCAGGCCGTTTTGGGGGTGTTTACTCTGTTATTTAGAGATTTTCAGAGGTATCCGTTGAATACTGAGAATAAACAGATGTTTCTTAAAGTTTATTATGTAGTTTGGGGAGGTGGGCTGCAACAGTTTATAGCCAGGAGGTTTCAGAAACCCACCAATCATCTCTCCTAAAGATTTTTAGCTGTTCTGAAATTCAAAACAAAATTCAAAAATCCTTTATTGGCTAAATAAAATAGTAAATTTGTATTGCCAAAGCAACAATATACAAAATAAACATGTATCAGTTCTCTTATCTCCAGGTCTTCGCCAGGCAAGCTATTAGCCCTCAGCATACAGACAGACAGAATAACTCCAGTGATATTGAGTGCCAGTCAGGTGGCTAACCTGTCAGCTACCCCTATCACCCTGCACAATCAGCGTAGTATAAGACAGCATTAACATTCTTTCTGGGTTGTTATTATTTCTGTATGGTGGTTTGTGGAGTTGAATAGTTTCATGTTTCAACAAGCCAAACAAGAAAACATTTTAGTTCCATCACGATACTCCATCAGTCTTCACACACAGACCTAACTAAGTCCATCCAGCATCCGGTGTGTGTTTGGAGAGAGAAAGAGAGAGCGAGCGTGCTGCAGAATAATGTCAATGTTTGTTTGACCCATCTTTTGCCATAAACAAAAGTGTTGTGGTGTGTGCTGGTAGCTTGTTAACTCCTGGAGACAAGTCAGAGTAGGAAGAGGGAGAGTATCTTAGAGCTGTATTTGGCACGAGGACCAGGTTGTGTTAGGAAATGGATGCAGAGAGAATCTCTGCTGTGAGCCATCAATCTTCCTATTTAAAGTCTCCCATTCAGACTGTCCTGGTCCTGCAGTGAGAAAGCGTCTGATTGGGCTGAATTAGCTTTCCACTCAGCGAAGAGAAAGAAAAAAGAGAGACACTGAGCCGTTCTCTGAATAAACGGTCCTCCTGATGACAGGGTAGCACTTTAAGGTGACTCATGACGTAGGAGAGCCGAGCTGTTGGTACTACACCAGTCTCCCTGTCTGAACACCTGTAGGAGTTACTGTATCTGATGAGGGAGCAGGAGGCAGCACAGCACCGTACCCCAGGAGGAATGTGCTGCTGTAGGCTGTTTCTAAACACCCAGGGTCTGAGAGACCAGGATGTACAGGACATCTGGTTCTAGATAGGGTTATAGGGATGGGAATCAGTATTGTAGGTAATGGTTGAAGAGGTCTGGTGATGACCAGTACATAGAAATGGCACCTGAAACCCAGGGATACAGTGCCTCACCAGACTATATGTCTATGCTAGAAAGCTCAATAAATTGCAGGGATGGAAGTTGTGGTTATAAAGTTCAGTTCTTACAATATGTCCTCTTTAACTATTTGATCAATTAATGTCATTAATGGTTGGCCAGGGAGTCAATTCACATGGTCTTCCAAGTTTCAGTCAATGAATTGTGACACCTTTGGGGCTACCTGTCAACAATGTGTGTCTGTTTTACTCTGATAGATTAGGGGGATTGTTAAGTAATATTCATCTTCTTAACGCCAGTGTTTGTTTCTGTTTCCAGGTAGACATCTCCTCTGCCCCACAGCAGCCAATAGAGGTGAGTTTACTCCTGTCTGATCATAATAACCAGCCCTCTCATTGGTCCAAAGAGGGGTTTTACTGTATGTTGTTCTGTACTTCCTGGTAAGGTAAAATTAATACGCATATGTTTGTCATTAAAGCTCAGGAGATTGTCAGATGACACTTTATATTATAATCTTATCAGATGGTATTTATCTGGTAATGTAATTAAAAAGGTAATCCCAGATAAATAGGCTAATTACTGTGAAAGAGGATATATATATATATGGGGGGGCAAGTTATATATACACTATATATGAAAGAGTATGTGGACACCCCTTCAAATTAGTGGATTCGGCTATTTCAGCCACACCCGTTGCTGACAGGTGCACATCCATGCAATCTCCATAGACAATCATTGGCACTAAAATGGCCTTAATGAAGAGCTATGTGACCTTCAACGTGGCCCCGTCATAGGATGCCACCTTTCCAACAAGTCTGTTCGTCAGATTTCTGCCCCTCTTGAGCTGACCCGGTCAACTGTAAGTGCTGTTACTGTGAAGTGGAAACATCTTGGAGCCACAACGGCCACACAAGCTCACAGAACGGAACCACTGATCGTCTGTCCACGAGCCTAAAATCACCAGGCGCAAAGCCAAGCGTCTGCTGGAGTGGTGTAAAGCTCGCCGCCAATGGACTCTGGAGCAGTTCTCTGGAGTGATGAATCATGCTTCACCATCTGGCAGTCTGACGGATGAATATGGGTTTATGGCCCCAATGCATAGTGCCAACTGTAAAGTTTGGTGGAGGAGGAATAATGGTCTGGGGCTGTTTTTCATGGTTTGTCCTAGGTCCCTTAGTTCCAGTGAAGGGAAATCTTAATGCTACAGCATACAATGACATTCTATACGATTCTATGCTTTCAACTTTCTGGCAACACTTTGGGGAAGGCCCTTTCCTGTTTCAGCATGACAATGCCCCCATGCACAAAGTGAGGTCCATACAGAAATGGTTTGTCCAGATCGGTGTGGAAGCACTTGACTGGCCTGCATAGAGCCCTGACCTCAACTCCATCGAACACCTTTGGAATGAATTGGAACGCAGACTGCGAGCCAGGCCAACATCAGTGCCTGACCTCACTAAAGCTCTTGTCCCTCAGCAATGTTCCGACATCTAGTGGAAAGCCTTCCAAGAAGAGTGGAGGCTGTTGTAGTAGCGAAGGGGGGGTGTTCAACGAGCAGATGTCCACATACTTCTGGTCATGTAGTGTATATTATTTTTTTGGGTGGACATAAAACTGTCAAAGCACCAGCAAAATCAGCTCCAAGGGATTTTAATTTTGGAAATTTGCTACAAAGTATTCTCACGCATAATAAAATAGATATACGGTATGTGATTGTATACACATGTAAGCAAGGTTTGAAATGATTATGTTTTAATCATGAATGAAGTTTGGAGTTCTTGCGGTCAATTTGCAGTCTACAAATTATTTGTATATTATGTTCCGGGCCCCTGACCATCCACCCAAGAAAATAAAAAAATAAAAACAAATGTGTCTTGCTGTTGAATCTAGTTGATGATCCCTGATCTACAGGATATACATTCCAAAGCTCTGTTTCCTTTTTGGCCTCATTCATTGATTCTCTGACACGAAACAGCCTGGTCCTGTGTGTGAGTTAGCCTATGGCAGTCCTGTTTGGTCAAAGCAGAATATCAGTAGAAGCGAGGGGAAGCTACTGGGTAACCACCTTGGTGTGTATGTTCAGCCATTGGATTTCACCAAGGGGGGAAGTGTTCCAACACATTACACCTTGTAGGTTGAGTAAAGGCATTCCAACAATGTTTTGATGCAAGGCATTTCTTCCTCCTATAAATTGCAACCAGGAAGTAGCAGTATTATCAGCATGGGGTGGTGTACAATTTAGTATTTAAAACTTTAAAAACAAACTTCTATATTAAAACAAAGACAAGGTAACCCGTTCTCAAATTTGTGCTTAGTCGTGCTGTTCCCATGCTTTTGTTTTTAAAGTGAGGAGCAGAAAGCTTGTTGTGCATACCCAGCAGCTTTACACCCTAAGCCAAATCCAGCTTCAAACCCTAACCCCAATGTGGTCTGGAGTCTGTAGAGAGGTCAAGCCAGTCATCACCCTAATAAGATGAGGATTGGGGGGGGGGGGGGGGGGGGTCTAGAGTTAGGTTGGCCTGTAATTTACTGTACTGTAGTGGGGCACCAATCAGATGATATCATGGTTTGGCAGAGGCAGTTGCCTAGTCTATTTGTCTCGAGTGAACCTTTGCTCATCAGTAACAGTGGTATATAGCGCTGGAATGCACCATTGTTGAGGTCAGACAGGAGTTTCTGTAATTCCTTCTTGGAATGTTCTGCCATCTCTTGCACAGGTTTCCACCAGGAACAGCCAAATCTTTCCAGGAAGTAAAACAAAGTTAGCAGCTCTACTATGTTTTGCTTTGCTCTTATTGCCCCAAAAGAGTGCTTAGACAAACCACCCACTCTGCTCTGTCCTGCCTTGGACTAAGGAGGCCTTTGTGTTGTCAGAGTGACATCTCGGACAGGGATGGTTCCCGTGCTGTAGTCTCAACCCTGGTCCCGCCTCCAGAGTGAACCCTGCTCTAGGCTTTATGAGGTGTGAGGCTGACAGGTCCATTTGGCTCCTACTGTGTTATCATACAGTCTCTGTGTGTGTATGTGTTCCTGTGTGTGTGTGTGGTGACAGTCTTCCCTGGGACCAGTGTTAATTTGCTGATAAATTAATGGGGGTTTTAAAGAACAGGCCTTACTAAGAGCTGTCAAGTCTCATGTTTGCTTTTGTTAAGTGCCCTTTGATTTGAGCCAGGATCCAGCCAGGCTGGGCCTACAGTGGGAGCTGTGGTCAGCCTGATGGCCGGAGGGTCAGAGAGCACAGGATACTCAGAGCACAATGGGTTGGAATGGATGACTCATGGCTGTTGTCTATTGTACAGTGTTGCACACTATTGTGCAGTGCTGGGCTGTAGTCTTCTATTGCACTGTGGACTGAACTGTGTGAAAGGTGATACAATAGAGTAAAACTGTATAGTACAACACAGGAGTAGATAACTATAGTCCTGGATGGCCACACACAGTGTACTGGTTTTGACCCGTCGCCTCTAAATCGGGGACTGATTCAGACCTGGGACACCAGGTGAAGGGAATCTTTGTTTCATTTATTGGCCAGAAACAGCCGTAGGCCTGGGTCTGAATACACTGCAGTAGTAAGTTTTATATAGTAGACCAGTAACCATCCCAGCTCTGTGTCTATCCAGCTAACGTAATCCTCTATTCCTGGGAAGGAGGTATTGTGGTTGAGTGTCTCACCACAAATCAAGGCCAAATGCCACCGTGTTGGGCCAGGGGCAGTTAGACTGTTATTTCTCCGGAGCCTTGGCCAGACTTGTTTACCCTGTCTAATTCTAAACCACCTTTCTGTAAACATGTTTAAACGCAAAATGGTTTTTAGAAGAGCGACAGTACTAATCTTGGACTCAATGTCTACAGGTCTGTCTGCTCCTGTTGTTTTCTGAGTAAATATGCAAGATTTAATATTAGTATCATGCAGGTGCAATAATGGTGCTGCAAACCACAGTGATGATAATTTCAGGGCAAGTGTCTGTTTTATATGTAATGTTCCGTGCCATCTCTATTCAGAGGTATTGTGTGTGGTTTTCAGGTAACTTAAGAACAATCTTCCATTTCAACATTGGCTGGGGGTGGAGGGGAGATGACATACCAGGGCTGATCAAAATGTAGGAAATGACTAAACAAGTTGAAACATCTACAGGATTGTCTCTGTTCTGGAAGTAAAGTGTCTCTAGCAGACGGTAGGTCTTCACACGGAACCCAGCCTGGGGAACTGTCGGATTGTTTACCTGCATAGAGACTGTTCTGTTTGTCTATGTGCTGCGTCTTGTCTCCAGTCTGTGTACTATAGCTCAGACTGGTGGTACGCATGTCATCGCACCACTCCAGGGTTGAATCTAATCAAGTTAGAAGTGGTGCCAGAACTGTGAAAGGAACATCCATCTGAAAGGTGACATTAACCAGCTCCCCTAGGGTTACAGAACCACACCACAATTACTGGTGCTGCTCACAACTCAGCGCTCCAAGCTTAGAGGTTCACTTGGCAGAACTACTGGGAGAAGTGTGTGGGAAACACAGGCAAGCACACACAAATTAAAATAGACAATGAAATAAGCATTGGTTGAAACATGTGGCAACTGTTTAGAAAGCATTATGATTGGGCTAAAGATAAATCACTTCTAGATAGTGAGTTGCAGCTGGACGGTCACTCACTCTGTCTGATTTGAAGGGAAGAATTTGTCAAACTACTGTACAAGCTACACTACAAAATTACCCTGTGGTATCCATCCCTCCTCTCAGTAACTACTTTTTTTAAACTGTTGATGCTGGAGTTCCCAGGCCTTTACAGTTCCACCCTGCTTGGACATGTAACGTTCTGTTGAGGACCATTTCCTTTCCATTTCCACAGGAAGTGCAGACAGAACCGATCATTGCTGATGCCCTGAGGGACCCGAGAAAAGGCAGACAACGCTGCAAAAACCAGGGGAGGGAGGGGCTTCCATCAGCTCATCTACCAATCAAAGTGACCATCGACTACGTGAAGAGTAAGCTCATAGAAGTAGCCAACAGTAAGCCACAGTTTATAGATTAGAACTAGTCTACTGCAACCAATATTCATATACAATACAATGGTAAAACTATGTGACAAATGGATTTATTTGCTGATTAGTTGATCAACTGATTGACTTGCTGATGTATTATTGTCCCAGAGGGGGAGCTGAGAGCAGCTATGATCCATTGGGACGAGGCGCAGGGCCACCTGAAGAAGATGCGTTACCATGACGGCCGTCTCCTGGTGGACGAGTCAGGCCTCTACTACGTCTACGCCAAGACCTGTTTCCGCTACTACGACCTGGAACCTGAGCTGGAGCCAGCGACGCCCCTGGACACGCCCTCGCCACACCCCAGACCGTGGACGTAAACAACGCCCAGCTCATCCAGTACATCTCCCAGGAGAAACACACGTCCTCGCCCAGCAAGTCTGTGGTGCTGATGAAGACAGGCAGCACCATGCGCTGGAATAACTCTCAGTATAACATGTACTGTGCCCAGCAGGGCAGGGGGGTGATGCTACAGCAAGGGGACGGACTGTTTGTTAACGTGTCCAACGCCTGGATGCTGGACCCTGAACCGGAGGGGACGTACTTTGGGGCGATCAAGATGGGGGACTGAACCCACATACAGAGAAGGAGGATGTGCTACTGGACGTTCTGCAGGCGTAACTGCCAAACAACCACAGAGAGACAGAGCACTTACTGCATGTGAGATTACTGAATTTGTAATTGATTTGTTTTTGTATTGAAAAGGTATGGGCTATGTTGCTCTTCACCAGATAGCCTTCTTACCCGATAGAGAATAATGATAGGCAGTTATTTAGATGAGGTGTTATGGATACCTCTGGTCACTCACTAGGCCTCAACAAACCACAATACGCCGTGCACACATACTTTAGACAAGACAACCATTTTCCTTGTGGTCCAAAACGACACTGGATGCTTTTTAGAACGGTAACATTTTATACAGCTGATAGTTATCAACCACTTAACATGGTTGATATTTGTAATTCCAGGGAGCGCTTTTGAAAATGTTTGTACAATGTTTTTTTTTCAAGCATAGTGGTATGAATCCTATTGAAAATGTTTGTTTATCAGCTAACGACACAGTCATTCCTCATCCCTAGCCTGGCCCCTCATAGTTTACTAAACATTGTCATCGTCTTGAACAGAAGCACAGCTGGGGTACTTTGTTTCTAACGGAGTAGAGTTTTCACCAATCATGCTCCTCTGTCTCTCTTGGGAAAGGATGAAGTAGAGGTTAGAGGGTGAATAGGATGTGATTCAGTAGTGAACACGGTACCACTGTCCGTTCAGGCAACATTTAACATTACATAATGTGCTGTGGAAGAACAGTGATATAAAACTGTTAATTTTTGTTTTCCAAGAAAATAGTGAAAATGGAGTACAGAAGTGGTAGCTAATGGCTCCATCACTACATTGACTTCGTTTATCCAGGAGAGACTTGGTGTCATCCCTCATCCCAGTAACTGAACATAGTTGTGGTTTGGATCAAATGTTTGTTTTCTTATTTTGATTTGTTTTTTCCCCAAACTATAGTATTGAACTCTCCTTGCCCTGTCTTTGGTAGTTTATACGAGTAATGATAATCACAAACAACTGATGTAATGACGCAAACTGAAGATAGCTGGCCTGTCTTTACCGTAGGGGACGAGAGCAAAGATTCTTGTCTTTATGAAACTAGCGGATCCAGATTGACTTTGGTCCACCTTTAATTTATAGTTTCTTTTTTCATTTTACTCTTCGAGAAGGTAAATGGGAATATGCACTAAATGTATTTATTTGACATGAAAATGCAGATGTACCATTGGTTAAATGATCTGTCTGCTGTAAAAGCATGTATATTTGATGTCTGTATTACAGTAGGCAGTACTTAGTTTATCAGTAGATGCGCTTTTTTTGTTCAAACACAGGGGCTCAATGTTGAAATCTGTATTTATGTCTTTTTTATTTAGACAATTCTGTGTGCACTTGCCTAGCCGAAGCAGAATATACTGTCCATCATAAGGTTGTAGCAAACTTTTAAATCTTCATCTTGTTAAAAAAATATAAAAAAATGTTTATTTATGTCAGTTTAACTAATAAAATCATTACTTTTCTATATAGGTTTGATGTTTGTTCAATTATTTTATCATCAAATCAAAATCTATTTGTCACATTCGCCAAACGCAAAAGGCATAGACCTTACCGTGAAATGCTTACTTACAACAATGCAGAGTTTAAAAAAGAAAAATGTGCTAAATAAACTAAAAGGAGAAACAGTAACACAAAATGACAATTACAAGACTATATACAAGGGGTACCAGTACCGAGTCAACGTGCTGGGGCACAGGGCAGTCGAGGTAATATGTACATGTAGGTAGGGGTAAAGTGACTGCATAGATAAGAGTAGCAGCAGCGTATGGGAAGAGTGAAGGAATGTGAATGTGTGGCATCAATATTTAATTTATTTAACGAGGCAAGTCATTTAAGAACAAATTCTTATTTACAATGACGGCATCCTCCTCCAAATCCGGATGACGCTGGACCAATTGTGCGCCACCCTATGGGACTCTCAATCACGGCCGGTTGTGATACAGCCTGAAATCAAACCAGGGTCTGTAGTGACACCCCTAGCACTGAGATGCAGTGCATTAGACCGCTGCGCCACTCAGGAGCCCACGTGTGCACGACCGTGTGTGTGTGTTTTGCAGTATCAGTGTAGTATGTGTGTGGTTAGAGTCCGGTCAGTGTACAATGAGCCTGTGCAAAAGAGTGTATGCAAAAAAATATATTAAATAAGAATAAAATAAGGGGGTCAATGTAAATAGTTTGGGTAGCCATTTGATTAACTGTTCAGCAGTCTAATGGCTTGGGGGCGTAGAAGCTGTTAAGGATCCTTTTTGTCCCGGACTTGGCGCTCAGCTCCGCTTGCTGTGCGGTAGCAGAGAAAACAATTGACAATTTTTAGGTCCTTCCTCTGACACCACCTGATAGAGGTCCTGGATGGCAGGAAGCTTGGCCCCAGTGATGTACCGGGCCGTCCACACTACCCTCTGTAGCGCCTTGCGGTCAGATGCAGAGCAGTTGCCATACCAGACAGTGATGTACTGGGCCGTCCACACTACCCTCTGTAGCGCCTAGCGGTCAGATACAGAGCAGTTGCCATACCAGACAGTGATGTACTGGGCCGTCCACACTACCCTCTGTAGCGCCTTGCGGTCAGATGCAGAGTAGTTGCCATACCAGACAGTGATGCAGCCAGTCAAGATGCTCTCAATGGTGAAGCTGTATAACTTTGAGGATCTGAGGACCCATGCCAAATCTTTTCAGCCTCCTGAGGGGGAACAGGCATTGTCGTGCCCTCTTCACAGCTGTTTTGCTGTATTTGAACCATGATACACTAAGTCCTTAGTGATATGGACACCAAGGAACTTGAAGCTCTAGACCCACTCCACTACAGCCCTGTTGTTGTAAATTAGAGGCGTTGTCTGCCCTCCTTTTCCTGTAGTCCACGATCAGCTCCTTTGTCTTGCTCACGTTGAGGAAAAGGTTGTGGTCCTTGCACTACACTTCTAGGTCTCTAACCTCCCTATAAGCTGTCTCATCATCGTCAGCGATCAGGTCTACCACCGTCGTGTTGTCGGCAAACTTCATGAGGGTGTTGGAACCGTGCTTGGCCAGACAGTCGTGGGTGAACAGCCCCCGTGTTGAGGGTCAGTGAGGCGGATGTGTTGTTGTCTACCCTCAACACCTGAGGGCAGCCCATCAGGAAGTCCAGGATCCATTTGCATTGGGAGGTGTTCAGTCCCATTGACCTTAGCTTAGTAATGAGCTTGGAGGGCACTAAGGTGTTGAACGTTTAGCTGTAGTCAATGAATAGTATTCTCACATAGGTCCTCCTTTTGTCCAGGTGGGAAAGAACAGTGTGGAGTGCAATAGAGATTGCGTCATCTGTGGATCTGTTGGGGCAGTATGCAAATTGGAGTGGGTCCAGGGTTTCTGGGATGATGGTGTTGATGTGAGCCATGACCAGCCTGTCAAAGCATTTCATGGCTACAGATATGAGTGCTACAGGGCAGTAGTCATTTAAGCAGGTTACCTTGGCGTTCTTGGGCACAGGGACTATGGTGATCTGCTTGAAACATGTAGGTATTACGGTTAATGCCCCGTTGGTAGGATCTGGCTCATTGACCTCTGTAGCGGCATCTCCCATTCTTACAAATGACGTGGATTTGGGCCTGGTCTGGGAAGAGCAGTATATCCTTCACATCGGATTCATTAAAGAAAAACTCCTCGTCCAAGGTGAGTAATCACTGTTCTGATGTCCAGAAGGAAACAATGGCAGAAACATTATCTACAAAAAAAGTTCAAACACAGCACAACAACAAACAAAAAAATAGGTCGTGACCCATGAAATGGCAGCCATCCCCTCACGCCATTTTAACATAAATGCATAACGCTATGAATAGTGGATGTGTCACATCATCCTTTACAGACTTAAACAGAAAGTTTAAAATGACGTGACCAAACCAAAGGTCTACCCTGGTCATACCCAGCTCCGGTCATTATACCATATGGTGTAACCCTCGTCTTTACCCTACAGCTACTGTCATATGATGTAACCCTCGTCTGTTGTCATATGGTGAAACCCTCGTCTGTTGTCATATGGTGAAACCCTTGTCTATTGTCATATGGTGAAACCCACTCTCCCAATAACTCAGTGTAGATATCTGAACCACAGGGGACCTGGGGAGTAAACAGAACCAGATTGGAGACAATGAAAATGACTCACATTCATTATGTGTATTACATGGGTGTGTTTGGGATATGTGTATGGAATATACTGTACGTGTAGTGTGTGTATGGGAAATGTGGGTGGTTGTAGTGTGTTCCTGGGGTATGTGACCAGAACAGTGGTTCTCTGGGTCTGTTCTGAGAGATGTTTAACAAGCATATCGTCTGGAGATGGCCCTCTTTTCTTTACACTTCCATACAGAGGGACATCAAAGGCTTGCAGCACATTGCTAAACAATGCCCTCCCTGTGTTGAAGATGGAGTGATTTGTAATGGAAAATGTGGGTACGGTGTAAATGGAGTTGTTTTAGGTTGAATTACAACATTGCTCTCAGAGAGATCTGATTTCTAGGATTATATATTCTGCTCCAAAACAGTCCCACTCTTCTCATATTTAATCTGTCGGATAACAATTGCACATTTTTAGGGAGGTTGGTTCCTGTATATGAGAGGTCGTGCAGTCAGAAAAGGGGAGACTGTTGTTCAGAAATTGTCAATCCCTTTTAGACAAACCATGCACTTCATGAACAATGCTTACAAAGTTTCACAATGTTTGGCAGCTATAGTACCTTCAGGTCTCTGCACACTTTAAATGTGCGTTTCACAAGGGTATTGCATTTGAATTTTAAATAGACTGAGTATACAGGACACACTTCCGCAATGATTCATTATATTTTGAAGTCACTTGATTTCCCAATGTCTGGAACTGACAAGAAACCATTCAAATGTGTTGTCAGTAAAATGTGTGCGTGGCTTGCCCAAAATGTGTGTGCGGGCACACACAAAAACATAGATAAATATTCACATTTGGCAAAGCTGAAGAATTTAGCATCTCACTTTATTGGGCTCCCAAGTGGCGCAGCGGTCTAAGCACTGCATCTTAGTGTAAGAGGCATCACTACAGTCCCTGGTTCGAATCCAGGCTGTATCACATCTGGCTGTGATTGGGAGAACCATAGGGTGGCGCACAATTGACCCAGCGTCATCTGGGTTTGGCAGTCATTGTAAATAAAAATTTGTTCTTAACTGAGTTGCCTAGTTAAATACAAATAAAATTGTTCACATACTGTATGTAAAAGCACAAAGCTCTACAGCAATGAAGGGCCATTTGCCAAGGCATGTCAATATGGAATTTAACCTACAGTCCTTTGAGACGCATTACTGCTGACTGGCAGTTTCTCTACATCTCCAGTGTGAGGGAGTTGACTGTTCCGTGACTATAGGCTAAATACAGACCAAAGACATATTCAACTTGACTCATGACTATTCCAAATCACTGTTAGTTCTTTCAGGTCACAGACATCATTTTAATGTCTCCTCTATTGAAGAGAATAATCTCTTAGCTGGGAGGTGGAGTAGGTTTGAAACACAGTGGTGTTTTGTAACTACAGGGGTGTTTTCAGCTTGATACAGCTTCTCCTCATGCCATAAGCGAACTATGGGTGCTTGACTTAATGAGGTTCTGTGGTATGGGGGAAATAGCTGATTTACGAAGCAGCTGGATGCTTTGTTATGTACTGTCAGGTTCTTTAGCATGGTTACACACACACTCCTCTGGCGCTGAGTCAGCGTGGCCAGCTATTTTCACAAACTATGCTCTCTGGTTTGTCTTTGCCCCAGTAGAGCACAGACATAGTTGGCTGTTTGAAGCTGACGTTTTAACAACTGTGATAATACTAACATTAGTACAATTTAAACAATAACAGTGGGAGATTTACAGGACGTTGTGTAGACGTTTGGGCGTGTGAATATAAGAGGACTGTTAAGGGCCCTTGTCAGAGCCTGGGTGAGTTGATGAAGTCTACTTGTGATATATATATATATATATCTCTCTCTCTCTCTCTCTCTCTCTCTCTCTCTCTCTCTCTCTCTCTCTCTCTCTCTCTCTCTCTCTCTCTCTCTCAGAACAATGGAGCTCCAGTTGGACAACTACTTACTGGCCGACACCTTAGATGCCCCTCTGGGATTAATAAAGTTGTATTGAATTAAAATGACTCATTAGATGGCCGGACTGCAACAGATAAACCCCTCTTTCATATCATGTACGGATGTATGATATGTGTCCTCTCCTCACCTCTCCTTAGCAGGAGCCTATGTGGTCGTCAGTCAGCATGGTGAGATCATTTCTACATCTGTCCTCATCTCCGTTCCTGTAAATCTTACAGACATGTCAGTAGCATTAGTTATGGCACCACACTGCAGAGCATCAGGCCAATATGACATGTCTCCATCACAATCTGTTTAGCTTGGATCGAGGTTTACATTTATCACACAAAAATGGTTTGGGTTTGATACACCCTCAACATTTGTTTCAATTACATTTTAATTGAACAAATTCCACAAACAAGTCCCTGAAAACCCCTTGTGCTTCTTTGTGATCAATTGCTAGCCCACAGACAGACATACATCTGGAAATTATACCCAGAGGTCTTTTTGGGTTGTAATAATGTCAAAACAGGAAAGCGTGGGGTTCACACAGAGAAAGAGAGCGGGAATCCCCAGTTGAGTCACACACAAACATGTAGCATTAATTTCACTGTAATCCCTGGATCAGGTGAGCTCCGCTCCAATTAAATAACCGGTGACTAAAAGTCAATTAGTCAGTCAGACACTTCATGTGCTCATCTGCATTTCAACCTACTGGTAATTTACAAAATAATGGAAATACTTAAGTAAATGAGGGCTACAAAGTATATTGAAAGCAGGTGCTGTTCCTGAGTTAATTGGTTAATTAACATCTCATCATACTCAAAGTCATTGTTTTGACTACCATAGGATGACAATGCCCCCATCCACAGGGCACGAGCGATCACTGAATGGTTTGATGAGCATGAAAACAATGTAAACCAAATGCCATGGCTGCCTCAGTCGCTAGATCTCAGCCCAACTGATTCTGACAGCATTTTCCACCACCATCAACAAAACATCAAATGGAATTCCTAATGGAAGAATGGTGTCACATTCCTCAAATAGAATTGCACACTTGTAGAATCTATCCATTGAAGAGCTTCTGGCTCCTGGTGGACCAACACCTTTAAGATGCTGTTGGTGATTCCTTTATTTTGGCAGTTATTTGTAGGTCTGTGATTTTAGCCTTGTGTGAATGAAAGGCCGGGGCTGTAAAAGGTTGAGTGTGTGTGATGGTGGGTCCGGATTGAATGGTGATGTACTTCCTTTTACTATCAAACAGCTAAATTATTGTACAAATGATGAGGAACTCTTATAGTAGATAGTGTGTTGGTGTAAACACCCTAGGGTGTGATGCTGATATGCTCTCCAGGAAGCAGTTAGGGGAGAGTGGGGTAATTTGAGCCAAAGGCCTAGTGGAGCCACCCCTTGTTTCAACACAAAATGAATCATGTGACCAAACATTTTGGAACATCTCATAATTTCAAGAGGTCTGAAAGAAGAAACCAAATGGAAAAAGCGGTAAGCAAGTGATAATCCCACAAGTTGACGCTTTCACTCAATGCAGGCGGTGGAGGGACGGGACAGTGGGGGAACGGAAGGGGATGAAGTGGATTCTGAATACAATGGGGGTAGAATCAAGGACAATTGGAGTATTGTCCAAATGAATGGAAAAGTAGTGTACAGTGATGAGAATGACCCTTCGTATCTACTAGGAGTACAGTTTGTTACTGAGGAGCAGCTGAGCAGAGTACCAATCTTGAAGAAGCCATTTGAGTTATCCAAACTGGTGGAGAGAGTGCTGGGTAAAGTGAAGGCTGTGAGGATAACGAGAGGTGGGCTTGTTTAGTTTGTTTGTGCTTCTGTGGATCAGAAGGAACATGCGTTGTGTCTTAACCGATTTGATAAGTTTGAAGTGTCGTGTGTGTCTCTTCTGAACAGGGCACCCCTCAAGGGGGTTATATCTGGCGTCTCGTGGGAATTCCATTTTGAAGATATGAGAAATATTCCTGGGTTGATTGAAGCGCGTCGGATGAATCGTGTGGTGAAAAAGTGAAGAGCTTTGTTTTTGTAAATATTGAGTCTCTCCCTACTCACATGCAGTTAGTTAACTACAGAATCAGAGCATTTATTACAATACCAATGCAGTGGGATCATTGTAAAGCTTTTGGTCATGTATCAAGTGTTGGCAGAAGGAGAAGCCGAGATGTCCAAGTTGTGGAAAAGATCGTATTATGTGTTGTAATAGTGATGAATGTGACATGCTGCAATTGTGGTGGGAACCACGAAGCCACGTCTTTCAAATTTCAAGGGTGAAAGAGAATGAGGTGGCCAAAGTCAGGGTTGTACAGAGCATTTCATACGCAGCAGCTGTGAAAAGGGTTGAGGATTTGAATGATGCACCAGAAGAGTCCATGGTAGTGGATAGGCCTTCACTGCAGACTACAGGATCCTGACATTTTAAAGGTTAAGAAGGTGGACTTTGTGGCCTTTATAGCTATGCTAATTAATGTCACCGCTAAGGTGGAGGGAAGGTCCAGGAAGATAGAAATCATAGTGGATGTGGCGGAGCGATTCCTGGGGCGGAAAGATTTCTCAGCGAAGGAGTTACATGGAATATTGGCACAAGCCGTACCACCCTCAGGTCCGAGAGCCGTACCACCCTCACGTCCTAGAGCCGTACTAGAGCCGTATCACCCTCAGGTCCTAGAGCCGTACCACCCTCAGGTCCTAGAGCCGTACCACCCTCAGGTCCTAGAGCCGCACCACCCTCAGGTCCTAGAGCCGTACCACCCTCAGGTCCTAGAGCCGTACCACGCTCAGGTCCTAGAGCCGTACCACCCTCAGGTCCTAGAGACGTACCACCCTCAGGTCCTAGAGCCGTACCACCCTCAGGTCCTAGAGCCGTACCACCCTCAGGTCCTAGAGCCGTACCACGCTCAGGTCCTAGAGCCGTACCACCCTCAGGTCCTAGAGCCGTACCACCCTCAGGTCCTAGAGCCGTACCACCCTCAGGTCCTAGAGCCGTACCACCCTCAGGTCCTAGAGCCCAAGAAGGGAGATATGGAGAATTAAGAGGAGGAAGTAGTGTCAGATTTGTTTGTTTTGGCAATGTACTATTTTTATTGGGGTATGTCTACATCATCCCTATTACGTATGGATTTTAATTTGGGGGGGTTCAACCCATCCAGTTGGTGGCGGTTCTCTATAAAACCCGCAGAAGCAAGCTAGTTATGTCTAAAAAAAACTGAATCCACATTTGCATTATAGGTTTCATAACGCTTGTATCTAAACCAAGGTAGATTGTTTAATACATCAGTGGGGTCTAAGCTATGAGGTCCTAAAACTAGCATGAAAGTGAACCCTTGTAGCTGTGTGGGCTAATAGTCCAAATGTTTGCCTTGGAAAGGCAAGTTGAGCCAATGGCCACTGTACCCCATACAAATGATTACATTTGGTCATTTTTTTTGCATAATATGTTTGCGATGTGTCATGTATATGAACTCGATGCAGACAGATTAGAAAGGTAGAAAAATGGTGGGATTTATGGCTATAGGCTAACTATGAGCACCAAGTCAAACTAACACAGCAGTTGATTTACTCACAGAGCGGTGGCCAATGCTCATTTGGCTCTACCCAAGCAGGGTTCGACTTTTGCT
Source organism: Oncorhynchus gorbuscha (assembly GCF_021184085.1). NCBI lineage: Eukaryota > Metazoa > Chordata > Actinopteri > Salmoniformes > Salmonidae > Oncorhynchus > Oncorhynchus gorbuscha. The sequence continues at coordinate 74,949,903 of NC_060181.1, forward strand.
CCAGATCGACTTTTGCTCCAGAGCAGAGGTCGTTAGTCAATGGTTGGTCCGGAAGTCGATGGGTGAGTCTGTTGTCAGTAGCAAGTTGCCAGCTGTTCCTCGCTACACACTGGCCCAGTTGAGTGGTAACGTTTGGTGTAGCCTCTCAGAGCTGTGTCGGGCGTCACAAAACATACAATTACATTAGGTACTGGCCAGCAATTGGAGTCACACTGACACCTTGGAAATAAGCACTTTCCTTTAGCAGTTCTATTGAGAGCGTTGTAGGAGTTGAACTCTTGGTAGCCTGGCTCGGTTGTTGGTGGCTGTTTGCTGGGCTGTTTCTCACACGTTTGAAACAAGCACTTTCTTTTAGTAGTGCTATAGAGAGCGTTGTGATTTGTGTATTTTTCCCACAGCAGGTGGAGAGGAGCAGCAACAATGTTGACATCCGTTATTCGAGAGGTGGTTCGAAGGGCCCCCTGAAAGTAAGTTCCAGTTCCTTTTAACTCGAATAATAACTCAAATAATAAGGCATGGTGACACGCAATATAAAGAGAATGACAGTCTCTAGTTCTGGTGCTTGTTTAGCCATTTGTTTGTGGAGCGAGGAGGTTATAGGGAATTGGCAACAGCTGTTTCAATGTCACTTTAGTCCATTCTCCATGCAATGCATTTCGATTTCACACGTAAGAATATAAGGAATTAAGGGAAAAGGCAATCGTTGTAAACACAGCACACATGATTAAAAAACACTCAGAAATAGGCATGACATCAAATAATAAGGTATGGTGATACGCAATATAAAGAGAATGACAGTCTCTAGTTTTGTAAGAATCAGTGTCACTTGTGATATTTACATGGATTCTAATTATTTCCAGGGAAACACAACATCCGGCAATATATGTATCTTTGTTAGAAAGAATACTATATTTCCCTTTCCATAGTGATGCTGCTGGATGTTAACCATGGTTCAACTTACCCCTCTCTCCCCTACTGTAGTAACCCATAAATCCCTGCCGTGTGTCTAAAACTCTAACTTATCTCAGGGGAGGCCTGGCATTTCAAACAGCAACATGCTCACATTTCAGGAAACACATCAGCACTTGGTTCTGGGAAGTAACAAAGATACTTTATACTCAGCTTCTTCATTCACTCACTGAGGTAAACCATGCAGAGGTCACTAAAAGTTCAGCCATAAACACCTGTTTGATTTACTACACAAACTGTTGGAAATTGATATCTCCACGCACAGTGCAGTGATCGTTTTAAATAGTGACAACCGTGATGTGTAGGTGATGATGATGATGATGGTAGTATTAATGATGGTGTGATGGTGATGATAATGATGGTGGTATTAATGACGGTGATGATGATGATGATGGTGGTATTAATGATGGTGGTGATGATGATGATGAGGATGGTGGTATTAATGAGGATGGTGATGGTGATGATGATGATGATGGTGGTGGATTAATGATGGTGGTGGGGATGATGATGATGGTGGTGGTGGTGGGGATGATGATGATGATGGTGGTGGTATTAATGACGGTGGTGATGATGATGATGATGGTGGTATTAAGGACGGTGGTGATGATGATGATGATGGTGGTATTAATGATTGTGGTGGTGATGATGATGATGATGATGGTGGTATTAATGATGATGGTGGTGATGATGATGATGAGGATGGTGGTATTAATGAGGATGGTGATGGTGATGATGATGATGATGGTGGTGGATTAATGATGGTGGTGGGGGTGATGATGATGATGGTGGTGGTGGTGGGGATGATGATGATGATGGTGGTGGTATTAATGATGGTGGTGATGATGATGATGTTGGTATTAATGATGGTGGTGGTGATGATGATGATGATGATGATGATGATGATGGTGGTGGTGGTATTAATGATGGTGGTGATGATGATGATGATGATGATGGTGGTATTAATGATGGTGGTGATGATGATGGTGATGGTATTAATGATGGTGGTGATGATGGTGGTATTAATGATGGTGGTGGTGGTGGTGGTGATGATGGTGGTGATGATGGTGGTATTAATGATGGTGGTGATGATGATGGTGATGTTATTAATGATGGTGGTGATGATGGTGGTATTAATGATGGTGGTGGTGGTGGTGGTGATGATGGTGGTGATGATGGTGGTATTAATGATGGTGGTGGTGGTGGTGGTGGTGGTGGTGGTGGTGGTGGTGGTGGTGGTGGTGGTGGTGGTGGTGGTGGTGGTGGTGGTGGTGGTGGTGGTGGTGGTGGTGGTGGTGAGTACATATGCTGAGGAACATTGGTGAATGTACATGCAGGATGGAGTCAGTGTTCAACAGACATCTTTCTACTGATGGATACTCTGGTGGGTTTATTTAGGCTTGGCACTGTGTGCAGTCCTTCGACAAGCATAATGTCACCATAAGAACAATACTAAATAGAGCCAAGAAGAAGACTATCAGATAAGCATGTCAAAAAAGTCACTACAGTATTTACTAGTTGTCAGTGTGTGTTAGTTTGTATGTGTGTGTCTCTGTGTCAGTAAGCACACTCAGACTGCATCAGTTTGTGAGTGCGCACATATGGGCGTGTGCATGTGTGTGGGTGTATACAGTGTGACCTGTGTGACGTACTGCAGCAATGGTAGTGACTCAGTGAAGGGTTCTGCCAGGACAATGTCAACGTCTGAGACCCAAACCAGCGGCTCCCAGACTTCCCAAACCACCAACAACAAGCTACATGCCCAGCCAGAGGACCAGGAATGTCATTCATATGGTCCTGATTTCCCCCTCTCCCTCCACCCTTCTATCCCTCCATCCCCTCTTTCCATCCTATGCGGAGGGAGGAGAGAGACTGTTGGATCCAGAGTAGGGATGGCTCATCTCCAGCTTGGTATCTGCTTGCACAGACAGCTACCCTCCACCGCATGCAAACACTGGCTTTATAAATCCCCTTAATAACTATGGAGACTTTAAGACTGCCAGATACAATTTGTAGCCCTTAGTAGCTATGTGTTATATATACAGATGTTTTTAATTGCTCCAAGCCTAATACACAAAATGAGAGCAGTGTTGTTGCCAAGCATGTTTCTCTGTAGCCAAAGCACAACACAGCATTTCTTCTCAACAGAAGGAAGATGAACGTGAAAAGCCCAGTGGAGCTGGAAAGGCAACAGGCAGGTTTCCATTGTGTTCTACCATAACTCATAATGAGACGTTTTTGCTGTAACTCTGAAGGGGAATTCAAATCACCCCTGTGGATCTCTCTGTACAGTATGTCTGTGTCAAACCAGGCCGATGTCAGCCAACTGCACTGTTTATTGCTTGAGGTTTGATGCATGTTTCCTGCTCGTCATCTGGAACACAGTCTAGCAGTTCAAAAGTCGATTCCTCTCAGCTCAGACCATGCAGCACGGCCTTGATATTCACCACAGCCACTGGGAAGCGATCAGTCTCCTGATCACTTCTCTCAGTTCAACTGCGTTTCTGATCTTCGTGGTATAATCTGTGGAATCTCCCGTCTCTGAGCGGCCTAGCCCGTGTTCTCTGATCATGCCAACGAGCTCTCAGCACACTCATTTTAGAACTAGTTTAAGAGCTGTCACCTTTGGCATAGAATGTCACTTTTCGACAGAGCATAAAACAGGTTCATCAGGTTGAGAAGAAAGTTGTGGTTTTGTGAATGGATTTGGACCTTGATCAGGAATGATGAACACTCAAAAACAGAAGCCTTCAGTAGTCTTGAACAAGCTGAAGTGAAACAAGTCAAGATCTTCTGCAATTAGGCCTCCCTAGTTAAACTATGTTTGCATTGGAAAACTCTGCAAACTTACAGTTAAAACAAGTCTAAATTACTAAACAGGCAGGATCTTCTCTGAACATCACACACATTTCCACACATTTCCCCTCCCTGCTCACAACCTGAACACTGAACCATAGAGAAATAACATGCTGCCTTTTGGGGTCATATGGAGCAGGGGTCCCTAGTCTTTTTCAGCCCCAAAACCCCTTAAAGGCCTCTGTAATTCTCCTGAGCTGAGACCCATTGGATAAACCAAACCAATGGTTCTTGTTTGAACCCATTCTGTGGCTACTGCCTTGAGGGAGTCTGAGGAGATCCAGCAGTAGGCCCCGGCCCATCTGGGAGATAGTGAGGTAATGGTGGAGGGTTGCTAAACGTCCCTGGTGAGGTAGCCATTTAACGATGCGGTGCTACAGATGACCTCTCTCACGTCCTGTGAGGTAAGGTCAACAGAGACCAGACTTCCAATCACCTACTGGCTGTCATCCTTTTGCCAAAAAAACAGCTCTTCTAAACCACATACGTCTCTCTCTCTCTCCACATGGCAGATTATTCCAGTATGTCATAAAAAATAGAATTGTCCACTGTTTTCGCTGGTGAAATCTATTATTTTCCTTTTCAATAAAAATAGTCAGTAATTTTCATTACTGTACATTAATTTTTTTTCTCAAACTGTTCTATCCAATGACCTTTCTTATCCTTAAATAACATTTCAACTTTTATGTACAGGTGGTTAGGTGCAGACAGTAGGAGTCTTTAGTTTGTGTGTCTCTGTGTGAGTAAGTACAGTGGTTAAAGGGTTACAGACGCATCAGTTTGTGCGTCTGTACGTATGCACATTGCAGTCATTTGTGGTTTTCCACATTGATCTAAGCGGGGTATGACTACATTACAATAGCTCTGAGTTGATTGAAGTTCTATTGAAACAGAATGAATAATCAATCTTAAAATAAAACCTCCTACTCCTTCCCATGTGCTGCACCTAACATAGTAAATGTAAATCCGAGATTCTGAAATGAGTCAAATGGATGGGTGGACGTATAATGCGAACTTCTAGCAAAACAAAGTTTTGTAAGTTTGAATCTCATCACAGATAACTTTAGCATTTGAGCTAATTAGGTACTTTTCAACAACTTACTACTGTTTAGCTACTTTGCAACTACTAGCATGTTAGCTAACCCTAATGCGAACGTCTAGCAACACAAAGGCTGTGAGTTTGAATCTCATCGTGGACAACTTTTCAACTACTTACATATTTGTTGCTTCTTTGCAACTACTTAACACATTAGCTAATCCTTCCCCTAACCCTCAACTTTAACCCTTTTAGCTAACCCTTCCCCTAACCCTATCCTTAACCCTTTAACCTAACTCCTAAACTGAACCCTAACCTTAACCTAACCCCTAGACTAGCTAATGTTAGCCAGCTAACTAATGTTAGCCACCTAGCTAGAATTCTTAACATATCATATGTTTTGCAAATCTGTAACATATAATACGAATTGAAATTCATAACATAACATACTAAATGGGTGATGGACATCCACAAATTAATACATACCATGCAAATGTAACATGTCATACTAAATGGAGTGTCACAGATTTATATACATAATAATACGAAATGCTCTGAGACCAGGTTGGCTCCCACTGCCATGCAGCATGTCTGTTTTCACCAAAACCATGGTTCCCAACCTTTCTGTTATGACATGCTCCACCTAAAGTTTTTCAGATGTTCCATTGACCCAATATTTCCAGCCACAGCACTGTCCAAAGCCCTGACCCAGTAGGATTTGGCACTGATAGATAAGTAGGTCCTGACCCACGGTTTGGGAAACTAAATCTCCAAATCGTGACACACAGATGAAATAACATGCAAGCCTCGCACACGCACACGCACACGCACACGCACACGCACGCACACACACACGCACACGCACAAACATCCTTTTACCAGTCTCTAAACACTGGGCTGGGCTCAACTCTGACTCCAATACTAATAGTTGGATTAGAGAAGAGTCAGATGATATTTATGAGGGAGATTATGTGTATGTCAGAGGAGACAGATCACCTGGCAGAGATTAGACTCTATACAGGACAAACGGCTAATCTCAGTTAATCCACCCATTGATTAAAATTAAACATGTCATCTACAGATGTTTCTGTAGTTAATCCACGTCTGTCTAGAATTAAAAATTGAATCTAGAGATGTTTCCTCACTCTATCCATCCACTTGTCTGTCTGGGATACAGGCAACACTAGCAGAAGCACTGCAGAACCGGCAGAGAAGTCAAGCATTAGATGCATGCACGCAAAAATACACACACAGCATCTCATCATCACACCACTAAAGTGGGAGAATTTGAGGGACCTGTTCTCTATTCTCTCCTCTTTCTGTTGGACGGACTGACATCCTTCTGTCTGTCTAAGGGGAGACTGATGGAGAAACCTCACACACACAGCCGGGTCCACAGTTACAGGTCTTGCACTGAGAGTTCCATTAGCTGCCGGTCCAAGGCAGCACTGTATGTGTGAAGGGTTCCAACACTAGAGCCATCCAGAAAGTGTGTTTACATTAGGAGGATTAGCTAGCAGGGTTGGATGAGACCAGCAGGGACGGGTGACTCACACAGACAGAACATAACACTGGGAAATATTGGGAGACAGAAGCTACATTACCGTTCAAAAGTTTGGGGCCACTTAGAAATGGCCTTGTTTTTTTTGTCCATAAAAATAACATCAAATTGATCAGAAATACAGTGTAGAATTTGTTAATGTTGTAGATGACTATTGTAGCTGGAAATGGCAGATGTTTTATGGAATCTGCCATTTCCAGCTAATATCTAGTTGTACAGAGGTCCATTATCAGCAACCATCACTCCTGTGTTACAATGGCACGTTGTGTTAGCTAATCCAGGTTTATCATTTTAAAAGGTTAATTGATCATTAGAAAACCCTTTTGCAATTATGTTAGCACAGCTGAAAACTGTTCTGTTCTGATTAAAGAAGCAATAATAATGGCCTCTTTAGACTAGTTGAATATCTGGAGCATCAGCATTTGTGGGTTTGATTACAGGCTCAAAATGGCCAGAAGCAAATAACTGTCTTCTGAAACTTGTCAGTCTATTCTTGTTCTGAGAAATGAAGGATATTCCATGTGAGAAATTGCCCAGAAACTGAGCTCTAACCTGAATAGAAAAAGGAATGGGAGGCCCCGGTGCACAACTGAGAAAGAGGACAAGTACATTAGAGTGTCTAGTTTGAGAAACAGACGCCTCACAAGTCCTCAACTGGCAGCTTCATTAAATAGCACCCGTAAAACACCAGTCTCAACGTCAACAGTGAAGATGCGACTCCGGGATGCTGGCCTTCTAGGCAGAGTTGCAAAGAAAAAAACATATCTCAGACTGGCCTATAAAAATAAAAGATTAAGGTGGGCAAAAGTACACAGACACTGGACAGAGGAACTCTGCCTACAAGGCCAGCATCCCAGAGTCACCTCTTCACTGTTGGCGTTGAGACTGATGTTTTACGGGTACTATTTAATGAAGCTGCCAGTTGAGGACTTGTGAGGCGTCAGTTTAAAAAATAACAGGCTGTCGTGATCATGCACTGAAAAGCACTGACTGAATCTCGTACGCATAAATGCACCTCATGTGTTTGGTAATTCTTTGTTCTAAAGAGAGACAGATGTAGGCAGTAAATTTACTGTAAAACCAATTACGTTAACCACTCCAAGACTCAGAGACCACATGCACACACACACATATACACACACACACATATACACACACACACATATACACACACACACACACACACACACACACACACACACACACACACACACACACACACACACACACACACACACACACACACACACACACACACACACACACACACACACACACACACACACACACACACACACACACACAAACAAACAAACAATTTACTTTGAGGTACAGCTGATTATAGAGAGTAGCCTGTAGAGTTGAAAGGCATTCCTAGCCCCCTCACTGTACCTACATGACACATACAGTTTCCTAGCCCTTCTGCAGGACACACATAGTTAGAACCACAACACAAGAGCTGGCTAAACTGAGCCCTCAGCAGGAGACCTAGTGACTGGGCCATTATAAACCCTACCTGTCATTATAAAACATACCTGGCAGAGCCCTCAGCACCCACTCACACATCTACTGCATGCACATGAAGCAGATGTGAGGCTCTGATATGAACTAGCAACTGAGCACTACCATTGTCCAGCGTATAAAGGTCCAATGCAGCTGTTTTTATCTCAATATCAAATCCTTTCTGGTTAACTATTAAGTACCTTACTGTGAAAGTTTTCAATTAAAATGGTAAAAAATAAATAACAATTTCTCAAGCAAGATTTTGCTACAACTGTCTGGGAGTGGTCTGACTGGGTGGGGGAAGCTGTTATTGGCAGAAAGGTTGGGAACTAATTTACTGCCTGGTGATGTCACCAGGCAAGACAAAACTCCATCCCACCAAAACATGCAAAAATGTCTGCAGTTTTTTTAAACAGATCACACAGTAAAATGACATTATCTTAATTTTCACAATTTCACAGTATTATTCCAACTTCATAGTGTGGAAATATACAGTCAGTATATTTAGGACCGTTTATTAGGGACACACATCTATTACCGGGTTGTACGTCACTTTGCCTCCAGAACAGCCTGAATTCTTTGGGACTCATTCTACAAGTCGGAAACATTCCACAGAGATGTTGGTCCATGCTGTCTAGATGGCTTCAAGCGGTTGCTATGTACAGATTGGACGGTGGTACACCACCACCACCAATCTGTACTGTTGACACCAGGCAGGAGGGGTCCATGTACTCTTACACCAAATCCTGACTCTGCCATCAGCATGACGTAACAGGAACCAGGATTCGTCGGACCAGGTGATGTTTTTCCACTCCTCAATTGTCCAGTGTTGGTGATTGCATGCCCACCGGAGATGCATCTTCTTGTTTTTTATTGGAGTGAAACCCGGTGTGGTAGTTTGTGATAATAGCCCATCCGTGACAAGAACTGACGAGTTGTGCGTTCCGAGATGCCGTTCTGCACACTAATGTTGTTCTGCGCTATTATTTGTCTGTTTGTAGTCGCCTGTTGGCTTGCACGATTCGTGCCATTCTCCTTCGACCTCTCTCATCTACAAACTGTTTTCACCAAGAGGACTGCCGCTGACTGGATTTTTTTTTTCTTCAGTCGTACCATTCTCTGTAACTCCTAGACACTGTATATGATAAGTTGTGTGTGAAAAGCCCGGGAGGGCAGCCATTTCTGAGATACTGGATTCGGCGTGCCTTTGCACTGGGCCTGCTTCGGTTTCACAGTCACTGTATCCTGTCCAGCTAACACACACACACACACACACACACACACACACACACACACACACACACACACACACACACACACACACACACACACACACACACACACACACACACACACACACACACACACACACACACACACACACAGATAAACACACACACACACACACACACACACAGATAAACACACACACACACATACACACTCACACAGATAAACACACACACACACATACACACACACACAGATAAACACACACACACACACACACATACACACACACACAGATAAACACACACACACACACACACATACACACACACACAGATAAACACACACACACACATACACACACACACAGATAAACACACACACACACACACACATACACACACACACAGATAAACACACACACACACACACACAGATAAACACACACACACACATACACACACACACAGATAAACACACACACACACATACACACACACACAGATAAACACACACACACACATACACACACACACAGATAAACACACACACACACATACACACACACAGATAAACACACACACACACACACACACACATACACACACACACAGATAAACACACACACACACACACACATACACACACACACAGATAAACACACACACACACATACACACACACACAGATAAACACACACACACACACACACACATACACACACACACAGATAAACACACACACACACATACACAGATAAACACACACACACACATACACACACACACAGATAAACACACACACACACATACACAGATAAACACACACACACACATACACACACACACAGATAAACACACACACACACATACACACACACACAGATAAACACACACACACACACACATACACACACACACAGATAAACACACACACACACACACACAGATAAACACACACACACACATACACACACACACAGATAAACACACACACACACATACACACACACACAGATAAACACACACACACACATACACACACACACAGATAAACACACACACACACATACACACACACACAGATAAACACACACACACACACACACATACACACACACACAGATAAACACACACACACACATACACAGATAAACACACACACACACACATACACACACACACAGATAAACACACACACACACACACACATACACACACACACAGATAAACACACACACACACATACACACACACACAGATAAACACACACACACACATACACACACACACAGATAAACACACACACACACACACATACACACACACACAGATAAACACACACACACACATACACACACACACAGATAAACACACACACACACATACACACACACACAGATAAACACACACACACACATACACACACACACAGATAAACACACACATACACACACACACAGATAAACACACACACACACATACACACACACACAGATAAACACACACACACACATACACACACACACAGATAAACACACACACACACATACACACACACACAGATAAACACACACACACACACACACATACACACACACACAGATAAACACACACACACACATACACAGATAAACACACACACACACATACACACACACACAGATAAACACACACACACACACACACATACACACACACACAGATAAACACACACACACATACACACACACACAGATAAACACACACACACACATACACACACACACAGATAAACACACACACACACACACATACACACACACACAGATAAACACACACACACACATACACACACACACAGATAAACACACACACACACATACACACACACACAGATAAACACACACACACACACACACATACACACACACACAGATAAACACACACACACACATACACACACACACAGATAAACACACACATACACACACACACAGATAAACACATACACACACACACAGATAAACACACACACACACTTCTTGGATTACTTTTAAATTCAACTACTTACTACTGTTTGTTTTCTCAATGACATTCAATTCAACATTGAAAAAAGGTGCAAGTTTAACTTTGTTCCACCTGACCAAGTCAGACCACAAGTCCGAGACACCGTTGATGACACACCAAATGATGGGTCGTTTTTGTCTTCTTCTAATACCTCTTCAGGGGAAAGTAATCCAAAACTAATCAGATTACGTTACTGAGTTTGGGTATTCCAAAAGTTACGTGACTGATAACAATTTTGTGTGTGTGTGTGTGTTCTGTTGATGCTGACCAGCCGTTATTCCAGTTTGACGGATGTTTGTTGAACATTGGTTTAGAGTTAGCTGGAGCTTGACATTTTCCCACCGAGTTGTGCACATTATTTATTTTATTCACCACAAAGTCAAGTAAAAGGCTGTGCCAAACCGCCACATGGATTACCCTCTGGTCCTATATACAGTACCATACACCACTGCAGATACAGAACCCTCTGGTCCTATATACAGTACCATACACCACTGCAGATACAGAACCCTCTGGTCCTATATACAGTACCATACACCACTGCAGATACATAACCAACTCTGGTCCTATATACAGTACCATACACCACTGCAGATACAGAACCCTCTGGTCCTATATACAGTACCATACACCACTGCAGATACAGAACCCTCTGGTCCTATATACAGTACCATACACCACTGCAGATACAGAACCAACTCTGGTCCTATATACAGTACCATACACCACTGCAGATACAGAACCAACTCTGGTCCTATATACAGTACCATACACCACTGCAGATACATAACCAACTCTGGTCCTATATACAGTACCATACACCACTGCAGATACAGAACCCTCTGGTCCTATATACAGTACCATACACCACTGCAGATACATAACCAACTCTGGTCCTATATACAGTACCATACACCACTGCAGATACAGAACCCTCTGGTCCTATATACAGTACCATACACCACTGCAGATACAGAACCCTCTGGTCCTATATACAGTACCATACACCACTGCAGATACAGAACCAACTCTGGTCCTATATACAGTACCATACACCACTGCAGATACAGAACCCTCTGGTCCTATATACAGTACCATACACCACTGCAGATACAGAACCAACTCTGGTCCTATATACAGTACCATACACCACTGCAGATACAGAACCCTCTGGTCCTATATACAGTCCTATATACAGTACCATACACCACTGCAGATACAGAACCAACTCTGGTCCTATATACAGTACCATACACCACTGCAGATACAGAACAAATCTAGCTCTACATAAATGGTCACCAACTCTGGTCCTATATACAGTACAAAAATATTTATGTTTTGAGTACCTGTTGTCAACTCCGTCACTGATGGCTAATCCCCCCCCCCCCAAACGGGGGCCCCACAAAACTACACTACACTGATGGGGACTTCCCATTATCATATTCTGTCCCATTTCCTATGTGAAAAAAATAAGAGAAGGAGAGTTGATGGTGTGAGATTTAGAAGAGGCAGGTGAGCAGAGAGCTACTGCTATGGTAGCATGGTCCACCCTTTTCCAGTCAATGATAATCTCTGATACATTTACATTTACATTTAAGTCATTTAGCAGACGCTCTTATCCAGAGCGACTTACAAATTGGTGCATTCACCTTATGACATCCAGTGGAACAGTCACTTTACAATAGTGCATCTAAAACTTAAGGGGGGTGAGAGGGATTACTTATCCTATCCTAGGTATTCCTTAAAGAGGTGGGGTTTCAGGTGTCTCCGGAAGGTGGTGATTGACTCCGCTGTCCTGGCGTCGTGAGGGAGTTTGTTCCACCATTGGGGGCCAGGGCAGCGAACAGTTTTGACTGGGCTGAGCGGGAGCTGTACTTCCTCAGTGGTAGGGAGGCGAGCAGGCCAGAGGTGGATGAACGCAGTGCCCTTGTTTGGGTGTAGGGCCTGATCAGAGCCTGGAGGTACTGAGGTGCCGTTCCCCTCACAGCTCCGTAGGCAAGCACCATGGTCTTGTAGCGGATGCGAGCTTCAACTGGAAGCCAGTGGAGAGAACGGAGGAGCGGGGTGACGTGAGAGAACTTGGGAAGGTTGAACACCAGACGGGCTGCGGCGTTCTGGATGAGTTGAAGGGGTTTAATGGCACAGGCAGGGAGCCCAGCCAACAGCGAGTTGCAGTAATCCAGACGGGAGATGACAAGTGCCTGGATTAGGACCTGCGCCGCTTCCTGTGTGAGGCAGGGTCGTACTCTGCGGATGTTGTAGAGCATGAACCTACAGGAACGGGCCACCGCCTTGATGTTGGTTGAGAACGACAGGGTGTTGTCCAGGATCACGCCAAGGTTCTTGGCGCTCTGGGAGGAGGACACAATGGAGTTGTCAACCGTGATGGCGAGATCATGGAACGGGCAGTCCTTCCCCGGGAGGAAGAGCAGCTCCGTCTTGCCGAGGTTCAGCTTGAGGTGGTGATCCGTCATCCACACTGATATGTCTGCCAGACATGCAGAGATGCGATTCGCCACCTGGTCATCAGAAGGGGGAAAGGAGAAGATTAATTGTGTGTCGTCTGCATAGCAATGATAAGAGAGACCATGTGAGGTTATGACAGAGCCAAGTGACTTGGTGTATAGCGAGAATAGGAGAGGGCCAAGAACAGAGCCCTGGGGGACACCAGTGGTGAGAGCGCGTGGTGAGGAGACAGATTCTCGCCACGCCACCTGGTAGGAGCGACCTGTCAGGTAGGACGCAATCCAAGCGTGGGCCGCGCCGGAGATGCCCAACTCGGAGAGGGTGGAGAGGAGGATCTGATGGTTCACAGTATCGAAGGCAGCCGATAGATCTAGAAGGATGAGAGCAGAGGAGAGAGAGTTAGCTTTAGCAGTGCGGAGCGCCTCCGTGATACAGAGGATGGCGCCATACTAGACAGAAAAGGTGGTAAGAAGGACCTGGTCTTGAAATAGATCATTACATTACTGTACCTCCAACCTCAGAAATACTTGGTAGATGGCTGGTATCCCCTGGACAGACTTCTGGTAAACCTAACCCTCAGATGAGCAACAGGCCCTGAAAATGTATGTCTGTGGGTGAGGGGGTCATCCCTGTTCCCACAACATCATTAGCTATTAATCTCCACTGCGGGCATTGCATTAACATCTGCGTCTGTAGACTGTACACACATGACTGAATTCCCTGTCTCGGTCTGCGTTCAGAGACGCTTCTTTTCCTAGGTGTGTCTGAGTGGTTGTTCTCAGACCGAGTGTGTCAGATTGAGACATCCAATCAGCTGCTGCAGTCATAACAACAACTCCCATCACTAGGATTAAGAAAGATTGATATTGCCTTAGAAACCTGTGTTATCCTACTACAGTAGATGTGTTTAGAAAGTAAATACAGGGGTGATGAACGTGTTCAACTCCGTTACTGGAGGGCTGCAGTGCCTGCTGGTTTTTTATTATTTCTTTCTCCTGTTCTTTAATGTCTGATTGAGTCACACCGTTTACGATCTCATAGATCTCTTGGTGTTGGAAGATCTGTCTACACCCCCCAGCCACAGCCAGTATACAGTAAGCCTGTTGGGTTAGATCACACACAGAATACAGATACCGTAAGCCTGCTGGGTTAGATCACACACAGAATACAGATACAGTAAGCCTGTTGGGTTAGATCACACACAGAATACAGATACAGTAAGCCTGCTGGGTTAGATCACACACAGAATACAGATACAGTAAGCCTGCTGGGTTAGATCACACACAGAATACAGATACAGTAAGCCTGCTGGCTTAGATCACATACAGAATACAGATACAGTAAGCCTGCTGGGTTAGATCACACACAGAATACAGATACCGTAAGCCTGATGGGTTAGATCACACACAGAATACAGATACCGTAAGCCTGAAGGGTTAGATCACACACAGAATACAGATACAGTAAGCCTGCTGGGTTAGATCACACACAGAATACAGATACAGTAAGCCTGCTGGGTTAGATCACACACAGAATACAGATACCGTAAGCCTGCTGGGTTAGATCACACACAGAATACAGATACAGTAAGCCTGCTGGGTTAGATCACACACAGAATACAGATACAGTAAGCCTGCTGGGTTAGATCACACACAGAATACAGATACAGTAAGCCTGCTGGGTTAGATCACACACAGAATACAGATACAGTAAGCCTGCTGGGTTAGATCACACACAGAATACACATACAGTAAGCCTGCTGGGTTAGATCACACACAGAATACAGATACAGTAAGCCTGCTGGGTTAGATCACACACAGAATACAGATACAGTAAGCCTGCTGGGTTAGATCACACACAGAATACAGATACAGTAAGCCTGCTGGGTTAGATCACACACAGAATACAGATACCGTAAGCCTGCTGGGTTAGATCACATACAGAATACAGATACAGTAAGCCTGATGGGTTAGATCACACACAGAATACAGATACCGTAAGCCTGCTGGGTTAGATCACACACAGAATACAGATACCGTAAGCCTGCTGGGTTAGATCACACACAGAATACAGATACCATAAGCCTGATGGGTTAGATCACACACAGAATACAGATACCGTAAGCCTGATGGGTTAGATCACACACAGAATACAGATACAGTAAGCCTGTTGGGTTAGATCACACACAGAATACAGATACAGTAAGCCTGCTGGGTTAGATCACACACAGAATACAGATACAGTAAGCCTGCTGGGTTAGATCACACACAGAATACAGATACAGTAAGCCTGCTGGGTTAGATCACACACAGAATACAGATACAGTAAGCCTGCTGGGTTAGATCACACACAGAATACAGATACATTAAGCCTGCTGGGTTAGATCACACACAGAATACACATACAGTAAGCCTGCTGGGTTAGATCACACACAGAATACACATACAGTAAGCCTGCTGGGTTAGATCACACACAGAATACAGATACAGTAAGCCTGCTGGGTTAGATCACACACAGAATACAGATACCGTAAGCCTGCTGGGTTAGATCACACACAGAATACAGATATAGTAAGCCTGCTGGGTTAGATCACACACAGAATACAGATACAGTAAGCCTGGTTACTGTTTAGGCAGATCAGAGAGGCTCAAACCAACATGACCTCAGTTAGGAGCAGAAAGCATTCTCTCTGAAATAAAATGCTTGAGTAGAACACTTGATCCCTGCGGTGTTGTCTATCTGAGGAGCCTGTGTGTGTGTGTGTGTGTGTGTGTGTGTGTGTGTGTGTGTGTGTGTGTGTGTGTGTGTGTGTGTGTGTGTGTGTGTGTGTGTGTGCGTGCGTGCGTGCGTGCGTGCGAGTGTGTGTGTGTGTGTGTGTGTGTGTGTGTGTGTGTGTGTGTGTGTGTGTGTGTGTGTGTGTGTGTGTGTGTGTGTGTGTGTGTGTGTGTGTGTGTGTGTGTGTGTGTGTGTGTGTGTGTGTGTGTGTGTGTGTGTGTGTGTGTGTGTGTGTGTGTGTGTGTGTGTGTGTGTGTGTGTGTGTGTGTGTGTGTGTGTGTGTGTGTGTGTGTGTGTGTGTGTGTGTGTGTGTGTGATTAAGGTCGCTGTTCTGTGTCCAACACACAGACGACTCAAGCAGCTGAATTACAGAGACACACGGACATGCACATTCACTGCAATTACCTAAAGCAGAGAGAAGACAACCACACTGTAAACAGACAGGAGGGGATGGAAATCAGATCACTGACCGTGTGAAAAACAGAGGTATTTCTATATCCTACCCAGTCCACCATTATTACACCACTGGAACATATACATCACAATTATCCTACAATATTCCATGATTTATGCGATAATTATGGGATGGATCAAGTGGAAGAGAACACTTTGTTGTCTTTGTGTGGTGTGTGTGGTTGTGTGTGTGTGTGTTCGTTCGTTCGTGTTTGTACGCTGTGTGTGTGTGAGTAGCGGACATAGAAAGATGGTCTACAGAGACCTGTAAGTGGAGAAAGACCGCAATTACATTTTTGCCTGAATTGGCCTTTTACGCAACAGCAGCAGCTTTGATGGGATCATTGTGTAGTATGTACAGTGCATTCAGAAAGTAATCAGACCCCTTGACGTTACAGCCTTATTTTAAAATGTATTCAATTGTTTTTTTCCCTCATAAATCTACAAACAATTCCCCATAATGACAAAGCAAAACAGTTTTTTAGACATTTTTGGTAACTTAAAAAAAATGATACCACATATACATAACTAGTCATATCCTTTACTCAGTACTTTGTTGAAGCACCTTTGGCAATAATTGCAGCCTTGAGTCTTCTTGGGTATGATGCTACAAACTTGGCACAACTGTATTTGGGGAGTTTCTCCCATTTTTCTCTGCAGATCTTCTCAAGCTCCGTCAGGTTGGATGGGGAGCATTGCTGCACAGCTATTTTCAGGTCTCTCTGGAAATGTTTGATCGGGTTCAAGTCTGGGCTCTGGCTGGGCCACTTAAGGACATTCAGAGACGTGTTCCGAAGCCACTCCTGCATTGTCTTGGCTGTGTGCTTAGGTTGTTGTCCTGTTGGAAGGTGAACCTTTGCCCCAGTCTGAGGTCCTGAGCGCTCTGGAGCAGGTTTTTATCAAGGATCTCTGTGAACTTTGCTCCGTTCATCTTTTCCTCGATCCTAACCAGTCTCCCAGTCCCTGACACTGAAAAACATCCCCACAGCATGATGCTGCTACCAACATGCTTCACCGTTGGGATGGTGCCAGGTTTCCTCCAGGCGTGACGATTGGCATTCAAGCCAAAGAGTTCAATCTTGGTTTCATCAGACCAGAGAATCTTGTTTCTTATAGTCTGAGAGTATTTAGGAGCCTTTTGGCAAACTCCAAGCCGGCTGTCATGTGCCTTTTACTAAGGAGTGGCATCCGTCTGGCCACTCTACCATAAAGGCCTGAATGGTGGAGTGCTGCAGAGATGGTTGTCCTTCTGGAAGGTTCTCCCATCTCAACAGAGGAACTCTGGAGCTCTGTCAGAGTGACCATTGGGTTCTTGGTCACCTCCCAGACCAAGGCACTTCTCCCCCAATTGTTCAGTTCTAAGGAAGAGTCTTGGTGGTTCCAAACTTCTTCCTTTTAAGATTGATGGAGGCCACTGTATTCTTGTTGACCTTCAATACTGCAGTAATGTTTTGGTACCCTTCCCCAGATTGGTGCCTCAACACAATCCTGTCTCAGAGCTCTGTGGACAATTCCTTTGACCTCATGCCTTGGTTTTTGCTCTGACATGTACTGTCAACTGTGGGACCTTATATAGACATGTGTGCCTTTCCAAATCATGTCCAATTGTAGTTGTAGAAACATCTCAAGGATGATCAATGGAAACGGGATGCACCTGAGCTCAATTCAGAGTGTCATCGCAAAGGGTCTGAATACTTATGTAAATAAGGTATTTCTGTCATTTTATTTTGATTTTTTTTCTAAATTTGCAGAAAAATTGTTTTTGTTTTGTCATTCTGGGGTATTGTGTATAGATTGCTAAGGATTGTTTTATTCAATCCATTTTAGAATAAGGCTGTAACGTAACAAAATTTGAAAAAAGTCAAGAGGTCTGAATACTTTCCGAAGGCCCTGTATGAGTGTGTACAAGTGTGTTTGTGCATTAAGCGTGTGCATGTGTGTGTTTTGCAGGCTCCTAGGCTGATTAAGTCGGTATAAACCAAATCTTTGATGGGAGTTCAGACTCATCAGTGAGGATACTACAGAGACACAGAATAACCACAGGCTTGATCAAGACATGATCAAGTCACAGTCAGGTCACGGTCCTGTGGAGTGGATAAATTAAGTCAGGGATTTGACCCGTGGTCGTGGGTTCATTGTAAAGTAAGTGGTTTATGTTATTCTTGTCTTTACGCCTGAGATGCTGTCGAGTACAGGAGAGAATTCAAGATACACAATCAAATTATCAGACCTGGTTTCAAATAGTATTTGTTTCCTTTCAAAGTTCTGCAGGGAAGAGCAGAAGATAACTTATGTTAACCCTGGGTTAGAGAGACAGAGACACCCCTCTCTCTCTCTCTCTCTCTCTCTCTCTGTCTTTCCCTCTCCCTCCACCTCTCTCTCTCTCTCTCTTCCTCCACCTCTCTCTCTCTCTCTCTCTCTCTCTCTGTCTCTCTCCCTCCACCTCTCTCTCTGTCTCTGTCTCTCCACCTCTCTCTCTCTCTCTCTCTCTCTCTCTCTCTCTCTCTCTCTCTCTCTCTCTCTCTCTGTCTCTGTCTCTCCACCCCTCCTCCCTCTCTCTCTCTCTCTCTCTCTCTCTCTCTCTCTCTCTCTCTCTCTCTCTCTCTCTCTCTCTCTCTCTCTCACTCACTCACTCTCTCTCACTCTCTCTCTCGTGCCCCCTTTTTTTCTCTGTCTCTCTCTCTTCCCCTCTCTCTCCATAAATCAGTCAAGACACCCACACTCCCCCCAGTACAGGATGCCACAAGTAGCAGTGAACTATTAACCTCAATAACCTGAGTTGTTTGTGACAAGCTAAAAATTAGTGTGCAGTTAGACAGAATCGTTCTGAAGACCTGCAACACACACAGATAATGGAAACAATCAGAACCGACAACAGCAGATGGAACATGATGCAGTTTGATAATAGTGCATTTATGCTATTTTGTTCCGTGTTGAATTGCATTCAATGATTCACAATAATGCAGTAAGAGATAGAACAGTATACATTTTCAGTTTTTGCTTCAGAGCCAAAGACCCTAGATCAGAGAGTTTAAGAACACACACACACACACACACACACACACACACACACACACACACACACACACACACACACACACACACACACACACACACACACACACACACACACACACACACACACACACACACACACACACACACACACACACACACACTGAAAGAGGAAACATGCGAGAGTTTTACATTTCTCTATTACTCTATTTCTTCAATTGTCTGTGATAGAATAATAGAACTCACTCATAAATTAAAGTTACAGTACTGTATACTGAATGAGGATTTTTCTTTGAAATGGATGCTGTATGAAAAAGTGTCAAGTTTGTGCATGCATACATGTGTGCTTGTGTGCATGTAATGTATGTGTGTGTTTAATTAAGGTAACCCTATCATAGAGTTGGACCACACAAGAATCAGTACAGGACTAGTGGCTAATGCCTCTGCCTCACACACTGACTGTATCCCTTTAAACACCACCTGTGTGAGTGTGTGTATTTCAGCAGGCATGACTATGATTTGTGCAAGCAGTGTGTGTGTGTGTGTGTGTGTGTGTGTGTGTGTGTGTGTGTGTGTGTGTGTGTGTGTGTGTGTGTGTGTGTGTGTGTGTGTGTGTGTGTGTGTGTGTGTGTGTGTGTGTGTGTGTGTGTGTGTGTGTGTGTGTGTGTGTGTGTGTTTTGTCTTTCTGAAACTGATAGTGAATATTATCCAGATCTGTATGTGTGTATTGCTTGTGGTCAGTGGCGACCCATAATTCAGTGGCTTGCCTGTTTTGCATGTTATTTTGTCACATATCAGTTTGCAAACAATGTAAAGAAAAATATATATCATTGAGTTAACAAAGCAGCATACAAACATGGTCTCATTTTTGTTTTCTGGAGTAAGGCAGCTTCAAGATGCAGGTGTTTCAGCCTACCTCAGTGCTTTCTGTTGGAATGGGGCAAGCCAGATTGGCTCAGTGTTTGATGAGAACATTTTCCAACGCAGGACCACCACGCCATCTTCCCGTTCAAGAGAGCACAGCACAATAAGGTGAGTCCAAAAATGTCTTGTATGCTGCTTTATAAATGGTGTAATATGCCAGGGAGATATGTAAACTGTAGCTAAGAAAGTAATACTAAAGTAATAAGTGTATGTTGTGTAGTAAGCTGTTAATAGCCCATGTGCCTCACCATGATAATTGGGTCTATTTTCACCTCTTAATTTCACCTACTGTTCTGACTTGGTGGTGCACATGTAGCCTATAACCTGTTATAGAGAAATGTAATCATTGAATATTGTCAGAGCTTTCATTGTCTGCTTATATGCTCCCTTTATTTATAGTATCCTACGGTTCTGACTTGGTGTACAGGGAGGACACTGTAAGAACGGCAGATGTTCTGAATTCTGTCGCTATACATTTCAAAAGTGCTGAACAAGTAGTTATATTGACTATGTCCGTCCTAGCTCGCTCATTAATATCTTAATCAAAATTACAGATTGCCTCTTATCCGCTTGTCGTCCGTCCCCTTATGCCATAGTTTGTACATCTCAATTGTCAGTAGAAACCACATTTGTTTAAGCAAGTCAGCCATATCAGCTATGTTTTTTAAAAGTCAGTAAATGAGGCTGAATGAACGGTTTCGCTGCCAGACAAGGCTCTGCTGATAGCCAGGTGTAGCAGTGGTATAGCTCAAATAATGCATTGTTTAGTGTTGTGCTAAAATCTCCACTGTGTGTGGTTGATAGATTTGATTTTGTTTTTCTGCCAGAACTCAGTGTCTGTGTAATGCCGTGACCTCATTCAGGGCGGGAACCACCCACGGGTAATCCCCCGACTCACACTTTGTTTTGTGTGTGTGACTGTGTGTGTGTGTGTGTGTTCCAGCAAATATTGAGATGATTAAATAATGATTTGATCTGGATAGTTATGACCACTATGCAGCACCTTCACTCTTAAACATTTCTGTTTTGCGAAGGGCTATGATTGACCTGCTCTTTCTGATAGTTTCAGAAAGAACAGAGAGAGAGATGCTCCATTTTGTTATTGAACAGAAATGAATCAGGCCAGAGTACAGGAAGCGCTGGCGTCACACTTTATGATGCTAATACCTTCCAGGGTAGACCTCCCGTTTCCTCATACAAACCTCCTGTTATTACAACACTGGATGAGCAGTAGTGTGTGTCATGTGAAATGGTGTAAAGTACTTAAGTAAAAATACATTAAAGTTCTACTTAAGTAGTGTTTTTGAGTATCTGTACTTTACCATTTATATTTTTGACAACTTTTACTTTTACTTCATTACATTCCTAAAGAAAATAATGTACTTTTTACTCCATACATTCTCACTGACACCCAAAAAGTACTCATTATGTTTTCGATTCTTAGCAGGACAGAAAATGGTCCAATTCACACACATACAGTGTCTTGCGAAAGTATTCGGCCCCCTTGAACTTTGCGACCTTTTGCCACATTTCAGGCTTCAAACATAAAGATATAAAACTGTATTTCTTTGTGAAGAATCAACAACAAGTGGGACACAATCATGAAGTGGAACGACATTTATTGGATATTTCAAACTTTTTTAACAAATCAAAAACTGAAGAATAGGGCGTGCAAAATTATTCAGCCCCTTTACTTTCAGTGCAGCAAACTCTCTCCAGAAGTTCAGTGAGGATCTCTGAATGATCCAATGTTGACCTAAATGACTAATGATGATAAATACAATCCACCTGTGTGTAATCAAGTCTCCGTATAAATGCACCTGCACTGTGATAGTCTCAGAGGTCCGTTAAAAGCGCAGAGAGCATCATGAAGAACAAGGAACACACCAGGCAGGTCCGAGATACTGTTGTGAAGAAGTTTAAAGCCGGATTTGGATACAAAAAGATTTCCCAAGCTTTAAACATCCCAAGGAGCACTGTGCAAGCAATAATATTGAAATGGAAGGAGTATCAGACCACTGCAAATCTACCAAGACCTGGCCGTCCCTCTAAACTTTCAGCTCATACAAGGAGAAGACTGATCAGAGATGCAGCCAAGAGGCCCATGATCACTCTGGATGAACTGCAGAGATCTACAGCTGAGGTGGGAGACTCTGTCCATAGGACAACAATCAGTCGTATATGGCACAAATCTGGCCTTTATGGAAGAGTGGCAAGAAGAAAGCCATTTCTTAAAGATATCCATAAAAAGTGTAGTTTAAAGTTTGCCACAAGCCACCTGGGAGACACACCAAACATGTGGAAGAAGGTGCTCTGGTCAGATGAAACCATAATTGAACTTTTTGGCAACAATGCAAAACGTTATGTTTGGCGTAAAAGCAACACAGCTCATCACCCTGAACACACCTGTCATGTTTTGTCTTAGATTGTCTTGTCATTATGCTTTCCCTTCTGTTCGTTTCCCCCTGCTGGTCTTATTAGGTTCGTTCCCTTTTTCTATCCCTCTCTCTCCCCCTCCCTCTCTCTCCTCTCTCTATCGTTCCGTTCCTGCTCCCAGCTGTTCCTATTCCCCTAATCATCATTTAGTCTTCCCACACCTGTTCCTTATCTTTTCCCCTGATTAGAGTCCCTATTTCTTCCCTTGTTTTCCGTTCCTGTCCTGTCGGATCCTTGTCTATTGTTCACCGTGCTGTGTCTATGTATTGCCCTGTCGTGTCGTGTTTCCCTCAGATGCTGCGTGGTGAGCAGGTGTCTGAGTCTGCTACGTTCAAGTGCCTTCCCGAGGCAACCTGCAGTTCTTGATCAAGTCTCCAGTCTGTTCTCGTCATTACGAGTAGTATTATGCCTTTTGTTTGTAAAGTAACTTTACTGGATTAAAAACTCTGTTTTCGCCAAGTCGCTTTTCGGTCCTCATTCACCTGCATAACAGAAGGATCCGACCGAGGAATGGACCCAGCGACTACAGATGCTCGTAACACTGCCGTCGAGATCCAAGGAGCCATGCTCGGCAGACACGAGCAGGAATTGTCTGCTGCTCGCCATGCCGTGGAGAACCTGGCCGCTCAGGTTTCCGACCTCTCTGGACAGTTCCAGAGTCTTCGTCTCGTGCCACCTGTTACTTCCTGGCCTGCCGAGCCTCCGGAACCTAGGGTTAATAACCCACCTTGCTACTCCGGGCAGCCCACGGAGTGCCGCTCCTTTCTCACCCAGTGTGATATTGTGTTCTCTCTCCAACCCAACACATACTCTAGCGAGAGAGCTCGGGTTGCTTACGTCATTTCACTCCTTACTGGCCGGGCTCGAGAGTGGGGCACAGCTATCTGGGAGGCAAGGGCTGATTGTTCTAACAATTACCAGAACTTTAAAGAGGAGATGATTCGGGTTTTTGACCGTTCAGTTTTTGGTAGGGAGGCTTCTAGGGCCCTGGCTTCCCTATGCCAAGGTGATCGATCCATAACGGATTACTCTATAGAGTTTCGCACTCTTGCTGCCTCTAGTGACTGGAACGAGCCGGCGCTGCTCGCTCGTTTTCTGGAGGGACTCCACGCAGTGGTCAAAGATGAGATTCTCTCTCGGGAGGTTCCTTCCAGTGTGGACTCTTTGATTGCTCTCGCCATCCGCATAGAACGACGGGTAGATCTTCGTCACCAAGCTCGTGGAAGAGAGCTCGCGTCAACGGTGTTTCCCTGCTCCGCATCGCAACCATCTCCCTCCTCTGGCTCAGAGACTGAGCCCATGCAGCTGGGAGGTATTCGCATCTCGACCAAGGAGAGGGAACGGAGGATCACCAACCGCCTGTGCCTCTGTTGCGGATTTGATGGACATTTGTCAATTCATGTCCAGTAAAAGGCCAGAGCTCATCAGTAAGCGGAGGGCTACTGGTGAGCGCTACTACTCAGGTCTCTTCATCTAGATCCTGTACTACTATGTCGGTCCATCTACGCTGGACCGGTTCGGGTGCTACATGCAGTGCCTTGATTGACTCTGGGGCTGAGGGTTGTTTCATGGACGAAGCATGGGCTCGGAAACATGACATTCCTTTCAGACAGTTAGACAAGCCTACGCCCATGTTTGCCTTAGATGGTAGTCATCTTCCCAGTATCAGATTTGAGACACTACCTTTAACTCTCACAGTATCTGGTAACCACAGTGAGACTATTTCTTTTTTGATTTTTCGTTCACCTTTTACACCTGTTGTTTTGGGTCATCCCTGGCTAGTATGTCATAATCCTTCTATTAATTGGTCTAGTAATTCTATCCTATCCTGGAACGTTTCTTGTCATGTGAAGTGTTTAATGTCTGCCATCCCTCCCATTTCTTCTGTCCCCACTTCTCAGGAGGAACCTGGCGATTTGACAGGAGTGCCAGAGGAATATCATGATCTGCGCACGGTCTTCAGTCGGTCCCGAGCCAACTCCCTTCCTCCTCACCGGTCGTATGATTGTAGTATTGATCTCCTTCCGGGGACCACTCCTCCTCGGGGTAGACTATACTCTCTGTCGGCTCCCGAACGTAAGGCTCTCGAGGATTATTTATCTGTGTCTCTTGACGCCGGTACCATAGTGCCTTCTTCCTCTCCGGCCGGGGCGGGGTTTTTTTGTTAAGAAGAAGGACGGTACTCTGCGCCCCTGCGTGGATTATCGAGGGCTGAATGACATAACGGTTAAGAATCGTTATCCGCTTCCCCTTATGTCATCAGCCTTCGAGATTCTGCAGGGAGCCAGGTGCTTTACTAAGTTGGACCTTCGTAACGCTTACCATCTCGTGCGCATCAGAGAGGGGGACGAGTGGAAAACGGCGTTTAACACTCCGTTAGGGCATTTTGAGTACCGGGTTCTGCCGTTTGGTCTCGCCAATGCGCCAGCTGTTTTTCAGGCATTAGTTAATGATGTTCTGAGAGACATGCTGAACATCTTTGTTTTTGTCTATCTTGACGATATCCTGATTTTTTCACAGTCACTCGAGATTCATGTTCAGCACGTTCGACGTGTTCTACAGCGCCTTTTAGAGAATTGTCTCTACGTAAAGGCTGAGAAGTGCTCTTTTCATGTCTCCTCCGTTACTTTTCTCGGTTCCGTTATTTCCGCTGAAGGCATTCAGATGGATTCCGCTAAGGTCCAAGCTGTCAGTGATTGGCCCGTTCCAAGGTCACGTGTCGAGTTGCAGCGCTTTTTAGGTTTCGCTAATTTCTATCGGCGTTTCATTCGTAATTTCGGTCAAGTTGCTGCCCCTCTCACAGCTCTTACTTCTGTCAAGACGTGTTTTAAGTGGTCCGGTTCCGCCCAGGGAG
Source organism: Oncorhynchus gorbuscha (assembly GCF_021184085.1). Classification (NCBI taxonomy): domain Eukaryota; kingdom Metazoa; phylum Chordata; class Actinopteri; order Salmoniformes; family Salmonidae; genus Oncorhynchus; species Oncorhynchus gorbuscha. Next base: position 74,976,026 of record NC_060181.1, read on the forward strand.
CTTTGATCTTCTAAAAGAACGTTTTACGTCCGCTCCTATCCTCGTTACTCCTGACGTCACTAGACAATTCATTGTCGAGGTTGACGTTCAGAGGTAGGCGTGGGAGCCATTCTATCCCAGCGCTTCCAGTCTGACGATAAGGTTCATCCTTGCGCTTATTTTTCTCATCGCCTGTCGCCATCTGAGCGCAACTATGATGTGGGTAACCTTGAACTGCTCGCCATCCGCTTAGCCCTAGGCGAATGGCGACAGTGGTTGGAGGGGGGCGACCGTTCCTTTGTCGTTTGGACATTCCATAAGAACCTTGAGTACATCCGTTCTGCCAAACGACTTAATGCCCGTCAAGCTCGTTGGGCGTTGTTTTTCGCTCGTTTCGAGTTTGTGATTTCTTACCGTCCGGGTAGCAAAAACACCAAGCCTGATGCCTTATCCCGTCTGTTTAGTTATTCTGTGGCTTCTACTGATCCCGAGGGATTCTTCCTTATGGGCGTGTTGTCGGGTTGACAGTCTGGGGAATTGAAAGACAGGTTAAGCAAGCACTCACGCACACTGCGTCGCCGCGCTTGTCCTAGTAACCTCCTTTTCGTTCCTGTTTCCACTCGTCTGGCTGTTCTTCAGTGGGCTCACTCTGCCAAGTTAGCTGGTCATCCCGGTGTTCGAGGCACTCTTGCGTCTATTCGCCAGCGCTTTTGGTGGCCGACTCAGGAGCGTGACACGCGCCGTTTCGTGGCTGCTTGTTCGGACTGCGCGCAGACTAAGTCGGGTAACTCTCCTCCTGCCGGTCGTCTCAGACCGCTCCCATTCCTTCTCGACCATGGTCTCACATCGCCCTAGACTTCATTACCGGTCTGCCTTTGTCTGTGGGGAAGACTGTGATTCTTACGGTTGTCGATAGGTTCTCTAAGGCGGCACATTTCATTCCCCTCGCTAAACTTCCTTCCGCTAAGGAGACGGCACAAATCATTATCGAGAATGTGTTCAGAATTCATGGCCTCCCGTTAGACGCCGTTTCAGACAGAGGCCCGCAATTCACGTCACAGTTTTGGAGGAGTTCTGTCGTTTGATTGGTGCGTCCGTCAGTCTCTCTTCCGGGTTTCATCCCCAGTCTAACGGTCAAGCAGAGAGGGCCAATCAGACGATTGGTCGCATACTACGCAGCCTTTCTTTCAGAAACCCTGCGTCTTGGGCAGAACAGCTCCCCTGGGCAGAATACGCTCACAACTCGCTTCCTTCGTCTGCTACCGGGTTATCTCCGTTTCAGAGTAGTCTGGGTTACCAGCCTCCTCTGTTCTCATCCCAGCTTGCCGAGTCCAGCGTTCCCTCCGCTCAAGCGTTTGTCCAACGTTGTGAGCGCACCTGGAGGAGGGTGAGGTCTGCACTTTGCCGTTACAGGGCACAGACTGTGAGAGCCGCCAATAAACGCAGGATTAAGAGTCCAAGGTATTGTTGCGGCCAGAGAGTGTGGCTTTCCACTCGCAACCTTCCTCTTACGACAGCTTCTCGTAAGTTGACTCCGCGGTTCATTGGTCCGTTCCGTGTCTCCCAGGTCGTCAATCCTGTCGCTGTGCGACTGCTTCTTCCGCGACATCTTCGTCGCGTCCATCCTGTCTTCCATGTCTCCTGTGTCAAGCCCTTTCTTCGCACCCCCGTTCGTCTTCCCTCCCCCCCCCTCCCGTCCTTGTCGAGAGCGCACCTATTTACAAGGTACGTAAGATCATGGACATGCGTTCTCGGGGACGGGGTCACCAATACTTAGTGGATTGGGAGGGTTACGGTCCTGAGGAGAGGAGTTGGGTTCCGTCTCGGGACGTGCTGGACCGTTCACTTATTGATGATTTCCTCCGTTGCCGCCAGGATTCCTCCTCGAGTGCGCCAGGAGGCGCTCGGTGAGTGGGGGGGTACTGTCATGTTTTGTCTTAGATTGTCTTGTCATTATGCTTTCCCTTCTGTTCGTTTCCCCCTGCTGGTCTTATTAGGTTCGTTCCCTTTTTCTATCCCTCTCTCTCCCCCTCCCTCTCTCTCCTCTCTCTATCGTTCCGTTCCTGCTCCCAGCTGTTCCTATTCCCCTAATCATCATTTAGTCTTCCCACACCTGTTCCTTATCTTTTCCCCTGATTAGAGTCCCTATTTCTTCCCTTGTTTTCCGTTCCTGTCCTGTCGGATCCTTGTCTATTGTTCACCGTGCTGTGTCTATGTATTGCCCTGTCGTGTCGTGTTTCCCTCAGATGCTGCGTGGTGAGCAGGTGTCTGAGTCTGCTACGTTCAAGTGCCTTCCCGAGGCAACCTGCAGTTCTTGATCAAGTCTCCAGTCTGTTCTCGTCATTACGAGTAGTATTATGCCTTTTGTTTGTAAAGTAACTTTACTGGATTAAAAACTCTGTTTTCGCCAAGTCGCTTTTGGGTCCTCATTCACCTGCATAACAACACCATCCCCACTGTCAAACATGGTGGTGGCAGCATCATGGTTTGGGCCTGCTTTTCTTCAGCAGGGACAGGGAAGATGGTTCAAATTGATGGGAAGATGGATGGAGCCAAATACAGGACCATTCTGGAAGAAAACCTGATGGAGTCTGCAAAAGACCTGAGACTGGGACGGAAGTTTGTCTTCCAACAAGACAATGATCCAAAACATAAAGCAAAATCTACAATGGAATGGTTAAAAAATAAACATATCCAGTTGTTGAAATGGCCAAGTCAAAGTCCAGACCTGAATCCAATCGAGAATCTGTGGAAAGAACTGAAAACTGCTGTTCACAAATGCTCTCCATCCAACCTCACTGAGCTGTTTTGCAAGGAGGAATGGAAAAAAATGTCAGTCTCTCGATGTGCAAAACTGATAGAGACATACCCCAAGCAACTTACAGCTGTAATTGCAGCAAAAGGTGGCGCTACAAAGTATTAACTTAAGGGGGCTGAATAAATTTGCACGCCCAATTTTTCAGTTTTTGATTTGTTAAAAAAGTTTGAAATATCCAATAAATGTCGTTCCACTTCATGATTGTGTCCCACTTGTTGTTGATTCGTCACAAAAAATACAGTTTTACATCTTTAAGTTTGAAGGCTGAAATGTGGCAAAAGGTCGCAAAGTTCAAGGGGGCCGAATACTTTCGCAAGGCACTGTATCAAGAGAACATCCCTGGTCATCCCTACTGCCTCTGATTTGGCAGACTCACTAAACACAAATGCTTTGTTTTTAAATTATGTTTGAGTGTTGGAGTGTGACCTTGGCTATCCATAAATTAAATTGTAAGGTTCTGCTTTTCTTTTCTTAGTCAACTTTGTGTTCTTGAACGTAGCCCTGTTTCTTTGTGTTCTTGAACGTAGCCCTGTTTCTTTGTGTTCTTGAACGTGGCCCTGTTTCTTTGTGTTCTTGAACGTTGCCCTGTTTCTTTGTGTTCTTGAACGTAGCCCTGTTTCTTTGTGTTCTTGAACGTAGCCCTGTTTCTTTGTGTTCTTGAACGTAGCCCTGTTTCTTTGTGTTCTTGAACGTTGCCCTGTTTCTTTGTGTTCTTGAACGTGGCCCTGTTTCTTTGTGTTCTTGAACGTTGCCCTGTTTCTTTGTGTTCTTGAACGTGGCCCTGTCTTTCATTTTTGTTCATTAATTTCACCTGTCTTAATTACTCACCTGGTCTCATCAGCTCCCTTTTTAGTTCAGTTCTCTTTGTTTGTATGGTTGTGAGGTATTGTTTTTGACTGCCTACCTGTGTTTCACCATTACATGTGACCACGATTCCTGCCTTCTGCAAAGGCTTAATAAACATCTGCCGCACTCTGCGTGTGAATCTACACCTTTTTCTCCCTGAGTATTCATTACAAAAACAAGACAAGTGTGCTGTATGGTTTGCTTGTAATAAGGAATTTAAAATTATTCATACTTTTACTTTTGATATATAAGCATATTTTAGCAATTACATTTACTTATGATACTTAAGTATATTTCAAACAAAATACTTTTAGACTTTTACTCAAGTAGTATATTTCTGGGTGACATTCGCTTTTACTTGAGTCATTTTCTATTAAGGTATCTTTACTTTTACTCAATACTGTATGAGAATAAAGTACTTTTTCCACCAACGGACGTGGGTTTGTGTGTGTGCATGCCTCAGTACCTGTGTGTCTGTACTGTGGATATGTGTGAGGGAAGGATCTCGTTCAATTTTAAATCCCTGGGAAAAGTGGGAGAGTCTCACACTGCCGGACATGAGGGTCAGATTGGACAGGAATAGTATTCCCTCCCTAATTCCTCCCTCCCTCACTCCATCTCCCCCTCCTTGTTATATCCAGAACGGTCTTGTGCTGATTCTGGGTCAGAGAAGAAACACACCAGGGTGTAATGAGGAGAGGACTGGTTGCTTTGAGTCAAGCGGTTTGAAAGACATCATCAAGATACTGTACATTCAAACTGAGAGTTGGGGAGAGATTGTATCACTTTTTGTAAATGCATCCATGTACCTTATCGGCTGTGTAACTAGCCATATTGAAACACACACAGATGTACATTGTAGTAGTAAAATATGGTTAAGCTGGGGTGTGGACAGAAAGTTAGGGTTAGGGCTGAGCTGGGGTGTGGACAGGAAGTTAGGGTTAGGGTTGAGCTGGGGTGTGGACAGGAAGTTAGGGTTAGGGCTGAGCTGGGTGAGCTGGGGTGTGGACAGGAAGTTAGGGTTAGGGCTGAGCTGGGGTGTGGACTTAGGGTTAGTGGACAGGAAGTTAGGAAGTTAGGGCTGAGCTGGGGTGTGGACAGGAAGTTAGGGTTAGGGCTGAGCTGGGGTGTGGACAGGAAGTTAGGGTTAGGGCTGAGCTGGGGTGTGGACAGGAAGTTAGGGTTAGGGCTGAGCTGGGGTGTGGACAGGAAGTTAGGGTTAGGGCTGAGCTGGGGTGTGGACAGGAAGTTAGGGTTAGGGCTGAGCTGGGGTGTGGACAGGAAGTTAGGGTTAGGGCTGAGCTGGGGTGTGGACAGGAAGTTAGGGTTAGGGCTGAGCTGGGGTGTGGACAGGAAGTTAGGGTTAGGGCTGAGCTGGGGTGTGGACAGGAAGTTAGGGTTAGGGCTGAGCTGGGGTGTGGACAGGAAGTTAGGGTTAGGGCTGAGCTGGGGTGTGGACAGGAAGTTAGGGTTAGGGCTGAGCTGGGGTGTGGACAGGAAGTTAGGGTTAGGGCTGAGCTGGGGTGTGGACAGGAAGTTAGGGTTAGGGCTGAGCTGGGGTGTGGACAGGAAGTTAGGGTTAGGGCTGAGCTGGGGTGTGGACAGGAAGTTAGGGTTAGGGCTGAGCTGGGGTGTGGACAGGAAGTTAGGGTTAGGGCTCAGCTGGGGTGTGGACAGGAAGTTAGGGTTAGGGCTGAGCTGGGGTGTGGACAGGAAGTTAGGGTTAGGGCTGAGCTGGGGTGTGGACAGGAAGTTAGGGTTAGGGCTGAGCTGGGGTGTGGACAGAAAGTTAGGGTTAGGGCTGAGCTGGGGTGTGGACAGGAAGTTAGGGTTAGGGCTCAGCTGGGGTGTGGACAGGAAGTTAGGGTTAGGGCTGAGCTGGGGTGTGGACAGGAAGTTAGGGTTAGGGCTGAGCTGGGGTGTGGACAGGAAGTTAGGGTTAGGGCTGAGCTGGGGTGTGGACAGGAAGTTAGGGTTAGGGCTGAGCTGGGGTGTGGACAGGAAGTTAGGGTTAGGGCTGAGCTGGGGTGTGGACAGGAAGTTAGGGTTAGGGCTGAGCTGGGGTGTGGACAGGAAGTTAGGGTTAGGGCTAGCTATATCTACATCCCTGAGAGAAATGTTGTTTTTGACATTGTTGACTCATTTTGGGTCGATTCTAAGAGTTTCTGTCTTCTTTGTAGCTAACCTCCCACGTTTCCTGTGCATATCATACACACTTGTCAAGTCAGCTGCTACTGCTTACTGTGTGTGTGTGTGCGTGCGTTTATGCGCGTTTGTGTGTGTGCCAGATCCTGTAACAGATACACATATACCGCCCGAAAATCATCACGTGATACCTTATTGTAGCATGGTCTCATCAAGACAAAGCTTTGTGCAATACTGGTTTGATTATGCTGAGGGTGGTGGTTTGTACCACGATTTAGTCAACTGCATGTACACACAACATTCATCTAGGGACAGAGGACTCGTCCACTTAAGCGATAGCGAAGAAAAGCCCATTGGAAACAATATATATATGCGCACACAAGCTGCTTCAGCTATGGCAGGTGTGTTCAGGTGTACTCCTATCCTCACTGTGTAGCTGAAGAGGCATGACGTTGGTTGTTAAGTTACTGTATCTCAACCTGGCCCAGTTGAACGGTGGCAACAGGTAGATCTCCAGGTCATCTCTGAAGACTTTGTGGAGTCACATTTACCAGAAGTACTTCCATTATATCTGAGAGAGGTTTTGGTTGGCAGTAACACAACCCTGAACCCATGTGAAAGTACCGCTCTGTTCTATGTTCTGATCATTTATAAGAAGGGGATGGCATCGCTATTGTCCGGTAAATAATGAATGGAAGTGGTTTTTAAAAATCACCTCTGTGTCCTATTGTTACAAACACTGGCTTCTATGTTGTTCTATTTTGGGTCAACTGACAAAGACATATTCGCAAGTGCCCTTAGAAAGTACAGCATCATAGAAAGACAAAGACAAAGCTTCTTCAACCATGTATCGTATCGTGTTGACCAACGACAGCCCTGGATAGCTGACCCAAACATCACAATACTAATTCAATCAGGGAAACATCGGAAGAATACAAAAGTGAAACGTCAAACATCTCAGTGAAACCAGAGGTGACACAGAACATAAAGACCCAATATATTATCTAATAGGACACACCAAGGGAGACGGTCAATTGTTGTCCATCATACAGATGACAAACCCTTGTAATGGATAGCCAACATGTTATTGTGATTAGCCTTTATACAGAGAAACAGAAAACAGGACAGATGTTTCCATAACAACACAATGAGCTTGTTAAAAGCCAAATGGATATAAAGATGCTGACTCATCCTAGTGACCTACAACTCATTTGTAAAAAACATCCTAAATCAATGTCAGACACAATGGAGCAATTTGTAATTTGTAATGAAGAAATTAAGTCGTTTCACTCTATTATTATTACTAAGATATTACCTTTCACAATAGTATCATTACTTGATCCATAGATATTTTCAAGTTTCACAATATTATCATTTTTATGGAATCAAGTTTCACAATTGTACTATTACTTTCAAGGTTCAGAATATTATTAGTACTAGATGAAGATATGAGGAAGATTCAGCACTAAAAGTTAATACACAAGGGTTGTCATTAGACTAACACACATGCCTGTTGGTAGTCTCCGCAACACTAGATAAGTAAGTCATAGGCCTGTTGATAGTCTCCGTTACACTGAATGACGATGTCCTCCAGAAAGGGTCTCTCACAGAACGGGAAGCTATTCTGAAGCTTCATCACAACCCACTCAAAGTCTGGATCTGGAGGAGAGAAAAACAGAGTTCAGTGTTACATTTGACATTTATGCACATGTATGATTTTTCCAGTCATATTAGGCAACAAAGAAATCCTTTGTTGCGGTCTCTTGACAAGCCTGGGAAAGCAAGACAACTGCTCTCATGGAGTTCTATACCACACACAGTGTGAATACAGATGCAGGATCTTAATTTCAAATGTATATTGTCACAGCAAAATAATCCTGCAGCAACAGGATTTGAACGCTTTTGTCCATAATGTTGCTTGATTGGTGGTTTGGCTATTAGCCGGCCAAAGGTAGGCTACATGAAAAGTACAATACTGTTAATATAACCGTGTGTTAATGTGGGTTTTCAGTGGATGAATGTTCCTTGTAATGAGAAACGATGACAGAGCTCTGCTTTGTATTCTAAACACCAAATCCTCATCCAATCCCACACACATACATGTGCGCACGCACACACACACACACACACACACACACACACACACACACACACACACACACACACACACACACACACACACACACACACACACACACACACACACACACACACACACACACACACACACACACACACACAGTCAGACAAGAAATAAGGATGACAGTCTCATCCCAGACCAAGCCCGTTCACTGCAGTCTGAGAGGACACTCCCATGATGCTCTCTGCTGGTTCATCTGGTTCAGCCAGGAAGGACAGATGACCGGAGAAGAGAGAGAGGGAGGGGAGGGGGGGGTGGAGAGAAAGAAAAATAAGAAACACTGATCTTCCACCACAGTCATTCTGATCCAACCTGATCCTCCAACTAACCACAATATAACAGTCCCTGATCACACACACACACACGCACACGCACACGCACACGCACACGCACACGCACACGCACACACACACACACACACACACACACACTGAGCAGGGCAGTGTGAGGAGCCTGGAGGGAGAGGTCATCAGCCAGCCAGGAGGAGATTAGGAGTGTTATGGTGGTGAAGGACTAGCATCCTCTTTATATCCTTAATCACCACGGCCATTTAGCCGACAGATGCTTTTCTCCAAAACTATTTCCAGTTTCCAACTGGACTCTGTACATTACACCCTAATGAGGGTGGTTACTGAACATGGCCATTTACAACAGCTATCGGATCCAAGTTGACGGGTGTCTCCAGGATCAACCCACAACCCTGGCAACGAACCCAAAACCCTGGCATCGAACCCACAACCCTGGCAGCGAACCCACAACCCTGGCATCGAACCCACAACCCTGGCATCGAACCCACAACCCTGGCATCGAACCCACAACCCTGGCATCGAACCCACAACCCTGGCAACGAACCCACAACCCTGGCATCGAACCCACAACCCTGGCAACAAACCCAAAACCCTGGCATCGAACGCACAACCCTGGCATCGAACCCACAACCCTGGCAATGAACCCAACACCCTGGCATCGAACCCACAACCTTGGCAGCGAACCCACAACCCTGGCATCGAACCCACAACCTTGGCAGCGAACCCACAACCCTGGCAACGAACCCACAACCCTGGCAACGAACCCACAACCCTGGCATCGAACCCACAACCTTGGCAGCGAACCCACAACCCCGGGATTGAACCTATAACCCTTTCATCAAACCCCCAACCCCGGCATGGAACCCAGAAGCCTGGCATCAAACCCACAACCCTGGCAGCGAACCCACAACCCTGGCAACGAACCCACAACCCTGGCATCGAACCCACAACCCTGGCAACGAACCCACAACCCTGGCATCGAACCCACAACCCTGGCAACGAACCCACAACCCTGGCATCGAACCCACAACCCTGGCATCGAACCCACAACCCTGGCAACAAACCCAAAACCCTGGCATCGAACGCACAACCCTGGCATCGAACCCACAACCCTGGCAATGAACCCAACACCCTGGCATCGAACCCACAACCTTGGCAGCGAACCCACAACCCTGGCATCGAACCCACAACCTTGGCAGCGAACCCACAACCCTGGCAACGAACCCACAACCCTGGCAACGAACCCACAACCCTGGCATCGAACCCACAACCTTGGCAGCGAACCCACAACCCTTGAACCTATAACCCTTTCATCAAACCCCCAACCCCGGCATGGAACCCAGAAGCCTGGCATCAAACCCACAACCCTGGCAGCGAACCCACAACCCTGGCAACGAACCCACAACCCTGGCATCGAACCCACAACCCTGGCAACGAACCCACAACCCTGGCATCGAACCCACAACCCTGGCAACGAACCCACAACCCTGGCATCGAACCCACAACCCTGGCAACGAACCCACAACCCTGGCATCGAACCCACAACCCTGGCATCGAACCCACAACCCTGGCAACGAACCCACAACCCTGGCATCGAACCCACAACCCTGGCAACAAACCCACAACCCTGGCATCAAACCCACAACCCTGGCATCGAACCCACAACCCTGGCAACGAACCCAAAACCCTGGCATCGAACCCACAACCTTGGCAGCGAACCCACAACCCCGGGATTGAACCTATAACCCTTTCATCAAACCCCCAACCCCGGCATGGAACCCAGAAGCCTGGCATCAAACCCACAACCCTGGCATTGCCAGGCCCATGCTCCAAACCACTGAGCCATCCAAGCCAGTTCACAGCCTGCTGCTAATTGGTTAGAAAGGATGAATGGCGTTGGTTTGTCAGGGATGATGGCTGAGATAGTTTGGCCAGGCAAATCTCTGCACTGACAGGCAGAAAACTATGTGTACTGTGATGACAGCTGGGTTCGAACCCAGGTCTCCTGCGAAACCCACTGAGCAAAGCCTAGGCATTGCCTTGGATAACTAATGCAAGTTTTCATGGATGCAATGTGACCTTGAGAGCAAAAGTACTTTACAGATGTGATGACAAGTAGCAGTAGTTCCTGAAGTGAACTGGTTCTGAAGTGAACTGTTCCTGCTGTGAACTGTTCCCGAAGTGAACTGGTCCTGAAGTGAACTGGTCCTGAAGTGAACTGGTCCTGAAGTGAACTGTTCCTAAAGTGAACTGGTCCTGAAGTGAACTGTTCCTAAAGTGAACTGGTCCTGAAATGAACTGTTCCCGACGTGAACTGTTCCCGAAGTGAACTGTTCCCGAAGTGAACTGTTCCTGAAGTGAACTGGTCCTGAAGTGAACTGTTCCTGAAGTGAACTGGTCCTGAAGTGAACTGGTCCTGAAGTGAACTGTTCCCGACGTGAACTGTTCCCAAAGTGAAATGTTCCTGAAGTGAACTGGTCCTGAAGTGAATCCAACAGAAATAAGCTCAAGTATCAGATGCCATCAGCTACAGAAGCCCAGGAACGTGGGAAGGGAATCAAAGTGTACCTATGTTATGAGGAAACTCTAGTCAACAGAACATCTGCTCCTGTCCTGCTGCTGCTATGTGGGCTTTGGCAATGGCTGCTGCCATTGATGGGTTCATTTAAAGGGTTTAGTCTTCTGCACAAACACACACACATCTGAAGACTGCACACCTTGGCACCAGGAGAATGAAATAATGTCAGAAGGATCTCTATGAAGTGTTTCAAGCCCTGATCACTGGAATGTCTCTGACACATTGATTCATACATTATTTTGGAATTGTATTTACACTACACTGTATTATTGCCTTTTTTGTAGATAGGAGGCAGTGGTCAAAGTGGCCCATGGAGAGTGACTTGAGAGCCGTGAAGTCATTCCCGACTCTCCCTCTGACAGCATCACACTGAGAAGCTTTTCCTTTCTACTTGACAGCTTGGCTCAGAGACACCAGAATTTCCCTCCCTTACTGACAGGCTGTAATTAACGGTACCCAGTGTGCAAGTGTGTATGTGGACGTGCATCCGTGTGTGTCTTACTGGTCTCCTCTCGCCACTCTGAGGTGCTGTGTGCTGGGTCAGGCTCCGGGGATGTAAAGGTGTCTTGTGGTCGGGAGGTCTGGCTATGGGTCTGCCAGCCTCTTCTGTCCTCCTCCATAGCCACAGGGGGGCACTGTAGCTCAATCTGCCCCCCTGCAACCTCTGTGCCCCCACCCTGCAGTCGGTCGAGGAAAGCTGATCTCCCCCTGCCACCAGACATAGTCATTTGTGTGTTATAAAATGTATGTGTTTCCTTGGAATGTATTCAGTATGTTTCTATGCTAATGTTTGTAATGCTGCAAGTAACATCTCCTTTACAGGGATAATAATATATTTTAAACTATTAAAAAGAGAATAGAAATATCAACAGATTACAGGCCATCCAGCCAACTACTGGAGCAAAATAAATAAGGGAACAATGTCTAAACAGATCACTTAACATAAAAAAATGACAACTAGGTTTGAACATTGTTGTAAAAATTAGCATACCTTCTCAATTCTCTCATCCTCTCCTTCTCTTGATCACTCTCTTTCTCCTCCAAAACCTCACTCTGAGGGGAAGAACATGGATTAGTACTGCCCCCATAACTGAACTGTAGTTTCATTCCTGCTTGGGCTACATATACCGATAACATTTGTTAGCAATGGCTGTATATTTGACAGGGTACCTTCTTCCTCTGTTCCTCCTTCTTCAGCTGTAGAGCGGTGTTCTCCTCCTCTCTCCTCTCTGACCTGTATTCCTGGGCTCTGGCCTGCAGGACAGGAACATAAGAAAACAGGGTCTGAGGCCTCTGTTTGAACACAGACAGAGACAGACAGAGACAGAGACAGAGACACACTTAAGCAGACATACAGATAGACAGAGAGACAGAGAGACAGAGAGAGAGAGAGAGAGAGAGAGAGAGAGAGAGAGAGAGAGAGAGAGAGAGAGAGAGAGAGAGAGAGAGAGAGAGAGAGAGAGAGAGAGAGAGAGAGTTGTTTTTCTGGTGTTAGGCTCTTTCTCTGTTCTCTATCCTCCGACTCTGGCGAGTAGGGAGTGCACACACAACACAAAACTCACACAGTCACACACACACGTGCACGCACACTCCCCACACAAACAGAGGATATAAGGAATATTAATCGTCCCTTAAGGAACCATCTCTGAAAGAACAACAAATTCCCCAGTACCCCAGTAGAGACCACATCAACCACACTCTCTTCCCGTTGCTCTCCCCCTCCTGTTCAGCGGCTTTGATCACTGGGTCTGTGACGTTGGTTTAGCTTGGACGGATCCAGTACTGCAGTCTGGAGCACCTCCAGAAGACCAGGTCAATAGAGAGTAAAGCAGGAACACAGACATCCTGACACTCCTTCACTACCATGTTTTCAGAGAAAACAAGCAGAAAATATATGAATAGAATGTAGGATCTCTATGGAAACTGGAGAGGCATACCGCTACACACATTACTCTGTGAATGACTGTCTCCACAGAGATGACAGGTAGTGTCATGTGATGTTTCTATCCTTTTGGGTTATCCTACAGTCACTGCCTGTCAGGGAGAGGAATCCCTTTCTCTCTTCTGCTATCACTCTATTTCTCGATTCCTGTTCTGTTTCCTCATCTTTGCATGCCCTCTTCCCATCGCTCTCTCTCCTCACCCTCTCTCTCTCTCTCTTCTCCCTCTCCTCAACCTCTCTTCTCCCTCTCCTCACCCTCTCTCTCTCTCCCTCTCCGTACCCTCTCTTTCTCTCCCTCTTTCTCTCTCCCTCTCTTCAGCCTCTCTCTCCCTTCCTCACCCTCTCTCCCTCTCCTCACCCTCTCTCTCTCTCCTTCTCTATCACTCCTGGCACAGCTAATTCTCCCAATAAGGTGAGAAATAAGGGAAACTAGAGAAACTTGCACAACAATGAGAAAGGGCCACACAAGAAAACATTTCCTCTGTCTATCTGTCTGTCTACCACAGCTGTGTGTGTAATTTGAATAAAGATGTCAGTTGACACATAATACTGTTGTCAGTCAGTACAGTATGAAACCCTTCCCTAACACACACATACTCAAACCCTGAGAAACTTCCTTCCTGCTCTCCCCTGTCTGCTGTCTGCAGCATCACCAGACACGACACCACTGAGACCAGGCTAGGGCTGAGATGAGACATCAACACTACTATTATTAGCACTACATACAAACAATAGTATATTACACACATTAAGCTACGATGGCTTGTGGTCTATTTCTCCATCCTCTCCAGGTAGATTGATTGGTTCTTGTGGAGCTGGTTGACATATCGACCTGGATGACATACCAAATATGACATCTGTGATTAGCAGGTCTTCCTGCATCCTGGCCTCTCATTGGCTTCCTTCCAGGTACTTTCACCAGAACTACACAGGTTATTCCACCCTTGGTCTGTCGGAAGTGAACCCCCCCCCCCTCCCTCTCCCCCCCTCTCTCTATCCATCTCTCTCTCTCTCTCTCTCTCTCGCCATCTCTCCATACTTTATGTGAACTCTGTGAGCCTAACCCACCAACTCCCTTCCTATAACCATCAAATTATGAGGAGAGGGGGGATAGAGAGAGAGAGAAAGAGAGAGAGAAAGAGATGGAGAAAGAGATGGAGAAGGAAAGCGAGGGTAAAGAAAGATAGACAGAGAGAGAGAGAAAGAGACAGCAAGACTTCTAGTGTGTATTTCTTTACACTTACTTAAATCCAATCACAACCTCTAAAGTCTCTCTGTGCACAGGCTCTCTCTCTCACACACACACACACACACACACACACACACACACACACACACACACACACACACACACACACACACACACACACACACACACACACACACACACACACACACACACACACACACACACACACACACACACACACACACACTGTCCACTAGCTCTAACCAGAGGATAATATATTAAGGGGATGGGTCCTCTCCCCGGGCTGGGCTGGACCAACATTTCTGGGGCTGAGTTTATCCCCACTCCACCATGGTCAATGAAAGCAGATCGTATACAAAGATGGATCCATTGGTGTGAATTACCCCTGACTTCACAGCCACAACTCTGAGAGTTCTGAACCCAGGGCCCTGTCTAGTATACACACACACACATAGTCCTACCCAGGGTGATGTGTGTGAGGCACTAGTTACTGCCAATGGAGCTGCATCTGACCTCTCCACCCTCTGAAGGAACTGCTTTGTCTTCCTGCAGATCACACACACACACACACACACACACACACACACACACACACACACACACACACACACACACACACACACACACACACACACACACACACACACACACACACACACACACACACACACACACACACACACACACACACACACACACACACACACACTGGTGTTAATGTTTTCTGCAGACACTCCTGATTCTCCCTCACAGGGGGGTCACCTAGTCTGTTTGTCCTGGTCTGACTCTTACTGTCTTCATCCTCTTTCCTGTCCTGTTTCTCAGTCCTCTGTCCTCTGTCCTAACGGTCCTGTCCCCGTCTCAGTCCCATCTGTAGCCCCGTCATCTGGACTCTGTAACTGCCTCTCCTCTCTCTAACCCTGACTCCAACATGCTCCCTCCGTCCCTCCGTCCGTCTGACTGTCTGTCTGCCCGCCCGTCCCTCCCTCCCTCCGTCTGCCTGTCTGTCTGCCCGCCCGTCCGTCCCTCCGTCTGCCCGCCCGCCCGCCCGTCCCTCCCTCCCTCCCTCCGTCCGCCTGCCTGCCCGCCCGTCCCTCCGTCTGCCTGTCTGTCCGCCCGCCCGCCCGTCCGTCCCTCCCTCCCTCCCTCCGTCTGCCTGTCTGTCCGCCCGCCCGCCCGCCCGTCCGTCCGTCCGCCCGTCCGTCTGTCTGTACATGCCTGTATTTTTCCTTCCCTACAGTTCTCCTAGTGTGTGTCATGTTTGTTGTTGTTCGGCTGGTGCCAGTGGTGTGACATCAAACATCATTTTCCTCCAGAGGGGTTGGAATGTAGCCAGGGTTCCAATAACACAATAACTCCGTTGGGTGCTTAAGGGCTAAGGGTTTGGACCAGTATTAATATTATTATGAGAACAGATTCCTGCACATAACACTCTGTGCTCTCCTCCACCTGTAATGATACGGTATGTTACTTCAGGTGAGTAGAAGGATTTACATGGTTCAGTGATGGATGTGAAGGTAAACAGGGAGAGACAGGTTAAGTGTGTGTCACACGCCCTCACCTCCTCTGATGTCTGCTACAGAAAAACCTTATTTATTCACAAGTTCAAAGTGCTGACCTGAGGTGGTCCTGTTGGAGAACTTCTCTCCTCTGCCTCTCCTCCTGTTCTCTCCTCTCCTCCAGTCTCTCAGCCTGTAACATAGTTGAACACATCTGTGACTTGTTACTAATTAGTAGGGACTTGTCGTAACCATTCCCTCTCAGGTTACAATCTAGGACTAGGTTGTAGAGAGAAGCATGGTCAGCTTCATTAGGTGGGTCACAAGACAGTGCATGTAATGTTATTAAGGTGACTCGATAAAGGTTCCGTAACCACTGCTCTGGTGTCCTTCATGAACCACTATTAAGACATCTCTGTCTGTATTCACCACTCAGAGGAGGACAGCCAGACATGGACTCAAACATGTGTAACAGCTCTCTCTGCTGCAACCTGTGGTTCCTGGAAACACCATCAATCAGTCAGGGAACTATTGTCTCCTTAATGATGGGTGTGGATATGTCTCTTCCTCTCTGTCTATTTTCCTCTCTTTATCTCTCTCTCTCTCTCTCTCTCTCTCTCTCTCTCTCTCTCTCTCTCTCTCTCATTCAATCACCGCATCTAGGATTAGTGTGCCTGCCAGCTGTCTGCAGTGACATCTGTTGGAATGAAATGGTATTACAGAGAGAAACAATACCTTCTGTATACCTACAGTATATGGTATGTAACAATACATTGACATCAATAGTAATTAAGAGATGTATTTGTACAGTGCTAACACCCTTTCCATCCCTCTCTTACCTTCTCCCGCTGTTTAGCCTTCATCCTGTCATTCTCCTCTTCCTCAGCCTGTTTCCGTTGCCGGTCCATCTCCTCTTTTCTCAGCTTCACGCAACACAAGTAGACAACTTACTCACACTGTCTGTCAAGGGCTATTTAGAAGGCATCATCAAGGAATTAACAGAATGTGAGGGTTTTAAATGCCAGGCTGGAATACGGGCCATAAAGGTATAAATACATCTTTATTGTAAAGTGTAATGATGGAATACGGGCCATAAAGGTATAAATACATCTTTATTGTAAAGTGTAATGATGGAATACGGGCCATAAAGGTATAAATACATCTTTATTGTAAAGTGTAATGATGGAATACGGGCCATAAAGGTATAAATACATCTTTATTGTAAAGTGTAATGATGGAATACGGGCCATAAAGGTATAAATACATCTTTATTGTAAAGTGTAATGATGGAATACGGGCCATAAAGGTATAAATACATCTTTATTGTAAAGTGTAATGATGGAATACGGGCCATAAAGGTATAAATACATCTTTATTGTAAAGTGTAATGATGGAATACGGGCCATAAAGGTATAAATACATCTTTATTGTAAAGTGTAATGATGGAATACGGGCCATAAAGGTATAAATACATCTTTATTGTAAAGTGTAATGATGGAATACGGGCCATAAAGGTATAAATACATCTTTATTGTAAAGTGTAATGATGGAATACGGGCCATAAAGGTATAAATACATCTTTATTGTAAAGTGTAATGATGGAATACGGGCCATAAAGGTATAAATACATCTTTATTGTAAAGTGTAATGATGGAATACGGGCCATAAAGGTATAAATACATCTTTATTGTAAAGTGTAATGATGGAATACGGGCCATAAAGGTATAAATACATCTTTATTGTAAAGTGTAATGATGGTATATGGGCCATAAAGGTATAAATACATCTTTATTGTAAAGTGTAATGATGGAATACAGGCCATAAAGGTATAAATACATCTTTATTGTAAAGTGTAATGATGGAATACGGGCCATAAAGGTATAAATACATCTTTATTGTAAAGTGTAATGATGGAATACGGGCCATAAAGGTATAAATACATCTTTATTGTAAAGTGTAATGATGGAATACGGGCCATAAAGGTATAAATACATCTTTATTGTAAAGTGTAATGATGGAATACGGGCCATAAAGGTATAAATACATCTTTATTGTAAAGTGTAATGATGGAATACGGGCCATAAAGGTATAAATACATCTTTATTGTAAAGTGTAATGATGGAATACGGGCCATAAAGGTATAAATACATCTTTATTGTAAAGTGTAATGATGGAATACAGGCCATAAAGGTATAAATACATCTTTATTGTAAAGTGTAATGATGGAATACGGGCCATAAAGGTATAAATACATCTTTATTGTAAAGTGTAATGATGGAATACGGGCCATAAAGGTATAAATACATCTTTATTGTAAAGTGTAATGATGGAATACGGGCCATAAAGGTATAAATACATCTTTATTGTAAAGTGTAATGATGGAATACGGGCCATAAAGGTATAAATACATCTTTATTGTAAAGTGTAATGATGGAATACGGGCCATAAAGGTATAAATACATCTTTATTGTAAAGTGTAATGATGGAATACGGGCCATAAAGGTATAAATACATCTTTATTGTAAAGTGTAATGATGGAATACGGGCCATAAAGGTATAAATACATCTTTATTGTAAAGTGTAATGATGGAATACCTGTTTCTGCAATTTAGATCGGCGTAACTCCAACAGCTGCCTCTCTCTGGCCTCAGCCAATGACACAGCACCACCTTACAGAGATACATGCATTAGAAGATAATATTATTAGTGTGTGTGTGTGTGTGTGTGTGTGTGTGTGTGTGTGTGTGTGTGTGTGTGTGTGTGTGTGTGTGTGTGTGTGTGTGTGTGTGTGTGTGTGTGTGTGTGTGTGTGTGTGTGTGTGTGTATACCTAGCCTCTCTGGGGCCAGCTGGACAGGACCAGGTCTATTTGCTTCCTTCCATCTCTGTAAATCCTCCTCTTCTTTCTGAGCCACTGCAGGTTAAAAGAGAATGGTGACATGTTGACATTTTACATTCCAAGTATATTTAAGCAATAAGGCACGAGGGGGTGTGGTATATGGCCAATATACCACGACTAAGTGTTGTTCTTAGGCACGACGCAACGTGGCCGTGGTATATTGGCCATATACCACAAACCCCATGAGGTGCCTTATTGCTATTATAAACTGGTTACCAACATAATAAGAACAGTAAAAACAAATGTTTTGTCATACCTGTGCTATATGGTCTGATATACCACGGCTGTCAGCCAATCAGCATTCAGGGCTCGAACCACCCAGTTTATAATACAATATATAGTATATTACTAATATATACTATTACTGGAGGGAGGGGTAGATGGGAAGGGAGGGAGGGATAGAGGGATGGAGGGAGGGATGTAGAGATATATCAATGCTAATGTAATAAAACAGGCAGGGAGTGCACCTTGAACCGACCCCCAGAAATCGATAGTGCCACAAAAGCATGCTCAAGTGGCAGAGTCAATATACCAGGGTCGCTACAACGAGTCAATATACCAGGGTCGCTACAACGAGTCAATATACCAGGGTCGCTACAACGAGTCAATATACCAGGGTCGCTACAACGAGTCAATATACCAGGGTCGCTACAACGAGTCAATATACCAGGGTCGCTACAACGAGTCAATATACCAGGGTCGCTACAACGAGTCAATATACCAGGGTCGCTACAACGAGTCAATATACCAGGCTCTGATCAGGCCCTACACCCAAACAAGGGCACTGCGTTCATCCACCTCTGGCCTGCTCGCCTCCCTACCACTGAGGAAGTACAGCTCCCGCTCAGCCCAGTCAAAACTGTTCGCTGCCCTGGCCCCCCAATGGTGGAACAAACTCCCTCACGACGCCAGGACAAGTCAATCACCACCTTCCGGAGACACCTGAAACCCCACCTCTTTAAGGAATACCTAGGATAGGTTAAGTAATCCCTCTCACCCCACCCCCTAAGTTTTAGATGCACTATTGTTAAGTGACTGTCCCACTGGATGTCAAAAGGTGATTGCACCAATTTGTAAGTCGCTCTGGATAAGAGCGTCTGCTAAATGACTTAAATGTAAATGTAAATGTAAATGTAAATGAGTCAATATACCAGGGTCGCTACAACGAGTCAATATACCAGGGTCGCTACAACAAGACTTACTCATTTGTAGTTTACTCCTTCGTGATTCAATGGGTGGTATCATGGTGAACCCATCTGAACTGAGAGAGAGAGCATGGAAATTAAAATCAAAGTGTATTTGTCACATGCACCTAATACAACATGTGTAGATCTTACCATGAAATGCTTACTTACTAGCCCTTAACCAACATTTTTTTGTAAGAAAAAAAAATAATATATATATATTTGTATTTAAGCACGAAAAAAAATATCACAATAAAATAACAATAACGAGCCTCCAGTATATACAGGGGGTACCTGTCCGGGACAAGTTGCTGGGGTAAAGGTTAGTCGAAGTAAATTGAGGTAATATGTACATGTAGGTAGGGGTAAAGTGACTATGCATAGATAATAAACAGTGAGTAGCAGCAGTGTAAAAAGGGGGTCAATTCAAAAAGTCTGGGTAGTGTTGGAGCGAACCATTGAGGAGAGAGCTTAGCATTACATAGGTCTGGTTGCAAGGCTGAAATAGCAAGGACATGCACGTTAAGAGAAGATGACACTCAGGCCTCATGACACCCAGGCTATACTCTATTTTTGAAACAATACATTAACCAAGACCATGCTGCATTCATGACAGCTGAACGTGCTGTGGTCAGCAGGATACAGGAAGAAAGATGTAGGCAAGATAGCTAATGACTAACACCTAAAACATAAGCATGCAATACATACATTCTTTTTAGAACATGGAAAGAGTTCTGCCATCGTTGTAACCAAAAGTAGATATGAGCGTTAGTGGGCGTAAACAAGCAAAGAACTCAGAATAGGAATGTAATGGTGGCAGATGAACTAAGGGGGAGTAACTTTATTTAAATATGTGATGTACACAAATACTATGTATGTATAAAAGCAGAGCCAGTGCTAAGGGGCGGCTGTTCCTGTTCCGTATGCAGAGCAGTTGCCATATCAAGCGGTGATGCAACCAGTCAGAGAAAGCAAGAGAAAGGGAAATGTAAATGCCTCCCCCTACTTAGACGTGTAATAACCCTAATAATCTTCTGTGCCAAGGGTTTTACCAGACAGAGGCAATATTCTTGTGCACCAAAACAGAACGCAAGCGTCTGCTCATGTGCGTATGCGTGCGCATAGACTATTTTCACCAGAGATAGTAGAGACAGAAGGAGATAGGAACGAATGGCCAATGTATAACATCCCGCCCAGCAAACTGTCGACCAATCACGTTTACGTTGTCATTCTGTGTCACGCGGTTGCTAACTTAATCGTCACGCAATCCCTTCTCAAAATCAGGTGAGTCGATAAACCTGCCTATTTTCCTCGGAAGTACGTAATGTCACGATTCCAAAGCTATACGATATTATAGATAACAAGTTAATCTCCAAAAGATGTGTAAATGTGTACTTCATGTTCACGAAATTCATGGTAACGTTCGGTTTTTAAACTTGCGCCCAATTGACTCCCATTCACTCCTGAAAGGAGAGCGCCAATTGTCCCACAATCGCCCAGAATGCACCGCGCGGCCCATTGACAACGTACACAATAGGCCCTATTAGGATTCCAATGCAGTTTTCCATCTCCTCAAAGTAATCTCTGGTTTTCTCTTCCATTTCACAGGAATTAAGAGCATGAAACGAAACTGAAATTTACTGTAGCCTAAAGGAGAATATGACTTTACATAAATACTTAATTTAATACATTCTTAATTTGAATGACATTCCCAACTTTTACATAATAATACTTCCAAAACTTTTCCCAATTTTTCTTAAACTTGATGCAGAAGAGGACCTTCCATATCAATATAGCCCGAATATCCCATTGAAACATTGGAAAATACATAGTCTAATGTAGATAACTATTATTGGCTACTACTCACTGTCGAGGCTGAGTTGGATCCTGCTGTGTTTGTGGGTCGGTGTTCGCGTTAACAGGTGCGTTAGCGTTGACATCAGGATTGGAATCCCCGGGCTCTTGCCATGCATTATTTCCAGACTGCCTATTTGTTCTCCGATTAACTCCTGAATTGGTCAAATTGATTCTATTATTACTATAATATCCCTGGTCGTCCATGGTGGCAGCCTATATCCTATGGCTACTGACACGGAACTGTCTGAGACGCCGGTAAATTGGAGAAGCCCCTACCCCCTGTGGCAGACACGCGTATTGTAATGTTAACTCCCAGTATTACCCACAGACTACAGTGCCTTCAGAAAGTATTCACACCTCTTGACTTTTCCTAAATTTGTTGTACAAAGTGGGATTTTTTATGTGTTTAATTTACATTTTTTGTCAATGATCTACACTAAATACTCTAATGTCGACATGTAAGAAAAATTCGAACATTTTGTAAAACAAATCATGAAAAATAAAACACTAATATATCTTGATTAGATAAGTATTCACAAGTCAAAACATGTTAGAATCACATTTGGCTGCGAATACAGCTGTGAGTATTTATGGGTAAGTCTCTGAGATCTTTACCCACCTGGATTGTACAACATTTGGCCATTTATTATTTTCATAATTCTTCAAGCTCAGTAAAATTGGTTGTTGGTCATTGCTAGACAACCATTTTCAGGTATTGCCATAGATTTTCAAGCAGATTTAAGTCAAAACTGTAACTCAGCCACTTAGGAACATTCACTGTCTTATTGGTAAGCAAGTCCAGTCTGCTAAATGACTTAAATGTAATGTAAATGTACATTTGACCTTGTGTTTTAGGTTATTGTCCTGCTGATAGATGAATTCATCTCCCAGCTTCTGGTGGATGCAGACTGAACCAGGTTTACCTCTAGGATTATGCCTGTGCTTAGCTACATTCCATAGATTTTTTTATTTATTTTTTATTCTGAAAAACTCCCCAGTCCTTAACTATTACAAGCATACCCATAACATGATAAAGCCACCACTATGCTTGACAGTATGGAGAGTGGTACTCAGTCATGTGTTGTATTGGATTTGCACCCAACATAACACTTTGTATTCAGAACAGAAAGTTATGTGCTTTGCCACATTTTTTGCAGTATTGGTTTAGTGCCTTGTTGAAAACAGGATGCATGTTTTGTATTTTTTAAATTCTGTACATGCTTACTTCTTTAGACTCTGTCAATTAGGTTAGTATTGTGGAATAACTACAATGTTGTTGAGCCATCCTCAGTTTTCTTCTATCACAGCCATTAAACTCTGTAACTGTTTTAAAAATCACCATTGGCCTCATTTCCTTCTTCTCCAGCAACTAAGTTAGGAAGGACACCTGTATATTTGTAGTGACTGGGTGTATTGATACACCATCCAAAGTGCAATTAATAACTTCATGAATAACTTCACTATGCTCAAAGGGCTATTCAATGTCTGCTTTTTTGCCCATCTACTAATAGGCATTGAGGCATTGAGAAACCTACCTGGTCTTTGTGATTGAATCTGTGTTTGAAATGCACTGCTTAACTGAGGGACCTTAGAGATAATAATTGTATGTGTGGGGTACAGAGATGATGTAGTCATTCAAAAATCATGTTAAACACTATTACTGCACACAGAGTGAGTCCATGCAACGTATTATGGGACTTGTTAAGCAAATATGTACTACTGGACTCATTTAGGCTTGCCATAACGAAGGAGTTGAGTACTTATTGACTCAACACATTTCAGCTTTTCGTTTTTAATTCATTTGTAAAAATGTCACAAAACATCATTCCACTTTGAAATTATGAGGTATTGAGTGTAGGTCAGTCACACCGCATCTCTATTAAATCCATTTTAAATTGAGTCTGTAACACAACAAAATGTGGAAAACAATCAAGGGGTGTACAGTCAGCCCAACACTATAAAAGTTTAGCAGAATCGTTTTTACAACTGAATAAAAGTAATATTGCTGTATCCTAATACAAATTGTGTTGCAGGATTTAAATTAAAAATGTATTGCTTCCATCTGCTATTGCTGTGAATTATCTCACTATGTATATTTTTTATGACATTTAATTTGTTTGTTTTCATGTGATTCATTGATTAATAACATTTTTAAATAGAATGTTTTGCAAGAAAGGCCCTACAGGTAACTGCAAAAATAACAGAAACACCAACATAGTATGTTAATAGGGCGTTGGGCCACCATGAGCCGCCAGAACAGCTTCAATAGCCTTGATATATATTCTGCCATGTAGCCTAAGTGTCTGGAACTCTATTTGATACCATTCTTCCACAATAAATTCAATCATTTGGTGTTTTGTTGATGGTGGCAGAAAACGCTGTTCCAGAATTTCCAATACATGTTTAATTAGGTTGAGATCTGGTAACAGAGACACACACACACACTTTAAACCCCTTATGCCTCCTTTGAGACGCTTCTTTCAAAGTCACTGAGAACTCTTCTTCTAGCCATGGTAGCCAAAATAATTGGCAACTGGGAATTTGTATACACGACCCTAAGCATGATGGAATCAGGCTGTGCTCTTCCTCAAGGCCACCACAACTACTAACACTCTGACCTCAGATTTCTGGCCCAAAACTCTAAACGCCAGGCCACCTGCCAACCATATTAGACAGGGCAAGAACATGGAACTGTGGAAAGGTGTTTGTGTGTAGGACAATAAACATGTACTGTGTTTTAGGTCGCTATGCGTTCCAGTGTTGGAAGCGTCTAGGACAAGTCCTGTCACAGGGTAAGAAGATGCCCACCTCAGTAAGTAACCAACTAACTTAGCTATGTAGTTCACAGGTCTAGGAGAGTACTACAATCCTAACTATAAGAGTGATAAAACATGTTGAGTGGTTTTGAGCAACTTTTACATACTCTGATTGTCTTTTATTAGAACACATCACTGAAGCTATGCATGATCAGTGATGACACCTGCTGATTTTGCAGAAAATTCTCCCCACACATGCACACATTGGCAAAATGGGGGTCTCTTGTTTTGCCCCATCAGATAGTCACCAAGCACCAATATTTGTGATGAAGTGTTCATTCCACTGACTGTCTGGTAGCGGGTGTGCTGACTGTAGGTCGGGTATCGGGTGGGCTGGCTGTCTATAGGTCTGGTAGCGGGTGGGCTGATGTCTGGTAGCGGGTGGGCTGGCTGTCTATAGGTCTGGTAGCGGGTGGGCTGATGTCTGGTAGTGGGTGGGCTGGCTGTCTGGCTGTCTATAGGTCTGGTAGCGGGTGGGCTGGCTGTCTATAGGTCTGGTAGCGGGTGGGCTGATGTCTGGTATCGGGTGGGCTGGCTGTCTATAGGTCTGGTAGCGGGTGGGCTGATGTCTGGCAGCGGGTGGGCTGATGTCTGGTAGCGGGTGGGCTGACTGTATATAGGTCTGGTAGCGGGTGTGCTGACTGTCTATAGGTCTGGTAGCGGGTGTGCTGACTGTCTGGTAGCGGGTGTGCTGACTGTAGGTCGGGTATCGGGTGGGCTGACTGTCTGTAGGTCTGGTAGCGGGTGGGCTGATGTCTGGTAGCGGGTGGGCTGGCTGTCTATTGGTCTGGTAGCGGGTGGGCTGATGTCTGGTAGCGGGTGGGCTGATGTCTGGTAGCGGGTGGGCTGACTGTATATAGGTCTGGTAGCGGGTGTGCTGACTGTCTGGTAGCGGGTGGGCTGACTGTAGGTCGGGTAGCGGGTGGGCTGACTGTAGTTCTGGTAGCGGGTGGGCTGGCTGACTGTAGGTCTGGTAGCGGGTGGGCTGGCTGTCTATAGGTCTGGTAGCGGGTGGGCTGATGTCTGGTAGCGGGTGGGTTGACTGTCTTTAGTTCGGGTAGCGGGTGGGCTGGCTGACCGTAGGTCGGGTAGCGGGTGGCTGGTTGACTGTAGGTCGGGTAGCGGGTGGGCTGACTGTCTATAGGTCTGGTAGCGGGTGGGCTGACTGTCTATAGGTCTGGTAGCGGGTGTGCTGACTGTCTATAGGTCTGGTAGCGGGTGGGCAGACTGTTTGGTAGTGGGTCGGCTGACTGTCTGTAGGTCTGTTAGCGGGTGGGCTGACTGTCTAATTCGGGTAGTGGGTGGGCTGATGTCTGGTAGCGGGTGGGCTGACTGTCCGGTAGCGGGTCGGATGACTGTCTGTAGGTCTGGTAGCCGGTGGGCTGACTGTCTAGTTCGGGTAGCGGGTGGGCTGATTGTCTGGTAGCGGGTGGGCTGACTGTCTGTAGGTCTGGTAGCGGGTGGGCTGGCTGTCTATAGGTCTGGTAGCGGGTGGGCTGATGTCTGGTAGCGGGTGGGCTGACTGTCTGTAGGTCTGGTAGCGGGTGGGCTGACTGTCTAGGTCTGGTAGCGGGTGGGCTGACTGTCTGTAGTTCGGGTAGCGGGTGGTCTGATTGTCTGGCAGCGGGTGGGCTGACTGTCTGTAGGTCTGGTAGCGGGTGGGCTGATGTCTGGTAGCGGGTGGGCTGGCTGTCTATTGGTCTGGTAGCGGGTGGGCTGATGTCTGGTAGCGGGTGGGCTGATGTCTGGTAGCGGGTGGGCTGATGTCTGGTAGCGGGTGGGCTGACTGTATATAGGTCTGGTAGCGGGTGTGCTGACTGTCTATAGGTCTGGTAGCGGGTGTGCTGACTGTCTGGTAGCGGGTGGGCTGACTGTCTGTAGGTCTGGTAGCGGGTGGGCTGACTGTCTGGTAGCAGGTGGGCTGACTGTCTGTAGGTCTGGTAGCGGGTGAGCTGACTGTCTGTAGGGGGGGTTACGGATTGTAGGTTGGGTAGCGGGTTGCGGGTGGGCTGACTGTCTGTAGTTCGGGTAGCGGGTGGGCTGACTGTCTGTGGTTCGGGTTGCGGGTGGGCTGACTGTCTGTAGGTTGGGTAGCGGATTGCGGGTGGGCTGACTGTCTGTAGTTCGGGTAACGGGTGGGCTGACTGTCTCTAGTTCGGGTAGCGGGTGGGCTGACTGTCTGTAGTTCGGGTAGCGGGTGTGCTGACTGTCTGTAGTTCGGGTAGCGGGTGTGCTGACTGTCTGTAGGGGGGGGTTACGGATTGTAGGTTGGGTAGCGGGTTGCGGGTGGGCTGACTGTCTGTAGTTCGGGTAGCGGGTGGGCTGACTGTCTGTGGTTCGGGTTGCGGGTGGGCTGACTGTCTGTAGGTTGGGTAAGGGGGGGTTACGGTCTGTAGGTTGGGTAGCGGATTGCGGGTGGGCTGACTGTCTGTAGTTCGGGTAACGGGTGGGCTGACTGTCTCTAGTTCGGGTAGCGGGTGGGCTGACTGTCTGTAGTTCGGGTAGCGGGTGGGCTGACTGTCTGTAGTTTGGGTAGCGGGTGTGCTGACTGTCTGTAGGGTGACATTTTTGTGCAGGTGTAGTAAAATACTTTATTTTGCAGGGTCGGCTATAGTGGTATGGCACCCTTGGAGCAAATTAGGGTTAAATGCCTTGATCAAGGGCACTTCAACCAATTTTTTTCCTTCATATTGTTAGCTCTGGTATTCGAACCAGGGACTTTTGGGTTACTGGCCCAACACTTTAAACACTAGGCTACCTGCTGCCATGGATAGTGTGTGGACTGACTCACAATTGACATTTCCTTGCTGCACTTGAGTTTGTCTCCACAGGCCAGAGGTTCCAACAACAGGTTCCCAGGCGTATGATGCACCCACTGCACTCTCTCTCACCTCCTCCTTAACCTGATCTGTGTGTTTTGTGTCTATGTACCATCAGTTGGAGGGCACCTACAGTTTAAATTGGAAGTTTACATACACTTAGGTTGGAGTCATTAACTTGTTTTTCAACCACGCCAAAACTATAGTTTGTTAACAAGAAATTTGTGAAAAGTCGGTTAGGACATCTACTTTGTGCATGACACAAGTAATTTTTCCAACTATTTCACTTATAATTCACTGTATCCAATTCGAGTGGGTCAGAAGTTTACATACACTAAGTTGACTGTGCCTTTAAACAGCTAGGAAAATTCCAGAAAATGATGTCATGGCTTTAGAAGCTTCTGATAGGCTAATTGACATAATTTGAGTCAATTGGAGGTGTACCTGTGGATGTATTTCAAGGCCTACCTTCAATCTCAGTGCCTCTTTGCTTGACATCATGGGAAAATCAACAAAAATCAACCATGACCTCAGGAAGAAAAATTGAAGACCTCCACAAGTCTGGTTCATCCTTGGGAGCAATTTCCAAATGCCTGAAGGTCCCACGTTCATCTGTACAAACAATAGTACGCAAATATAAACACAATGGGACCACGCAGTGGTCATACAGCTCAGAAAGGAGATGCGTTCTGTCTCCTAAAGATGAACGTACTTTGGTGCGAAAAATGCAAATCAATAACAGCAAAGGACCTTGTGAAGATGCTGGAGGAAACGGGTACAAAAGTATCTATATCCACAGTCAAACAAGTCCTATATCGACATAACCTGAAAGGCTGCTCAGCAAGGAGGAAGCCACTGCTCCAAAACCACCAGAAAAAAGCCAGACTACGGTTTGGAACTGCACATGGGGACAAAGATTGTACTTTTTAGAGAAATGTCCTCTGGTCTGATGAAACAAAAATAGAACTGTTTGGCCATAATGACCATTGTTATGTTTGGAGGAAAAAGGGGGACGCTTGCAAGCCGAAGCGCATTGTCCCAACTGTGAAGCACGGGGGTGGAAGCATCATGTTGTGGGGGTGCTTTGCTGCAGGAGGGACTGGTGCACTTCACAAAATAGATGGCTTCATGAGGAAAGGAAAATTATGTGGATATATTGAAGCAACATCTCAAGACATCAATCAGGAAGTTAAAGCTTGGTCTTCCAAATGGACAATGACCCCAAGCATACTTCCAAAGTTGTGTGAAAATGGCTTAAGGACAACAAAGTCAAGGTATTGGAGTGGCCATCAAAAAGCCCTGACCTCATTCCTATAGAACATTTGTGGGCAGAACTGAAAAAGCGTGTGTGAGCAAGGAGGCCTACAAACAGTAACACCAGCTCTGTCAGGAGGAATGGGCCAAAATTCACCCGACTTGTTGTGGGAAGCTTGTGGAAGGCTACCCAAAATGTTTTACCCAAGTTAAACAATGTAAAGGCAATGCTACCAAATACTAATTGAGTGTATGTAAACATCTAACCCACTGGGAATGTGATGAAAGAAATATAACCTGAAATAAATCATTCTCTCTACTATTATTCTGACACTTCACATTCTTAAAATAATGTGGTGATCATAACTGACCTAAGACAGGGTATCTTTACTAGGATTAAATGTCAGGAATTATGAAACTGAGTTTAAATGATTTGGCTAAGGTGTATGTAAACTTCTGACTTCAACTGTAGGCCAGCTGGGAAAGGGAGGGGTCAGAAAGGGCAGACACACAGCTGTACTTTTTGATGACTCACTTTGGGTGTGGGAGTGAAACAGTCATTCCATATAGTGTGTGATTGAGGCAGTGCGTGACATGAGCTAGTTGAGTGATCAGACCTCACACTCTGTATGCCTGTCTGTGGGACTCACTGACTGTGTGTGTGTGTCAAATAAAGCAGTGTGTGGGAGCAGGGAGTTACTGAACCCGAGCCAACAACTCCTATCTCTGACAGTCTTGTTTCGATCTGTTGTACCAAATAATGCACTTCCACCTTTCATGCTGTAGACCTTTACACTGAGGACAGAAGGATATGTTTCTAGACAGTCAGTGGGCGAGTTGACTGATGAATACAGGTGTGTTGTATACTTTCAGTACTTACATCTCTCCTCGCTCTCCAGTCCTTCTCATCCCATCACTATAATGGAGGGTTTGACCAGAAGATGACTAAAAAGGAAGCCAGCCTCATCCTTGGTATTAGGTAAGACTGCTGAAATCATGCTTGTGTGCATGCTACTCATGCTCGACTGTTTATGCGGGTGTGTGCACGACTGTTTCTATTTGTCAGTGTGTGTTCATGCTTAAGGATGTGTGTGATTTTTCTCTGGGTCTTTGATGGGTTTATATTAGTCATCTCTCTTCCTGGTTCAGTTCATTTTTGCACTGTCTATCACGTTAGGGAGAGAACAGAACACCACTGAATAGTTTAGTGGTCAGAAGGACTGGATGGGTTTTACTGCAACTTGTCAGTCTGTGGTGTGGCCAATAGATGGTGCTGCAATCCTGCTCCAAATCTGTTTTGTTTAGCCCAACCACCCCTCTCTAACCTTTATCTGTCGCTTCCCCCGAAGCCCAACCACCCCTCTCTAACCTTTATCTGTCGCTTCCCCTGAAGCCCAACCACCCCTCTCTAACCTTTATCTATCGCTTCCCCTGAAGCCCAACCACCCCTCTCTAACCTTTATCTGTCGCCCCTGAAGCCCAACCACCCCCTTTATCTGTCACTTCCCCTGAAGCCCAACCAGCTCTAACCTTTATCTGTCACTTCCCTGAAGCCCAACCACCCCTCTCTAACCTTTATCTGTCGCTTCCCTGAAGCCCAACCACCCCTCTCTAACCTTTATCTGTCACTTCCCCTGACTTCCCCCCCTGAAGCCCAACCACCCCTCTCTAACCTTTATCTGTCGCTTCCCCTGAAGCCCAACCACCCCTCTCTAACCTTTATCTGTCGCTTCCCCTGAAGCCCAACCACCCCTCTCTAACCTTTATCTGTCGCTTCCCCTGAAGCCCAACCACCCCTCTCTAACCTTTATCTGTCACTTCCCCTGAAGCCCAACCACCCCTCTCTAACCTTTATCTGTCGCTTCCCCTGAAGCCCAACCACCCCTCTCTAACCTTTATCTGTCGCTTCCCCTGAAGCCCAACCAGCACCAAGTCAAAGGTGAGAGATGCTCACCGGAGGATCATGGTCCTGAACCACCCAGGTTAAGGTCAGTTTAACCCCAAGGTACTAGACATGATCAATTACAGATTAGATATTGCTTTTACGTGCTTAATCTCTTTATTACTGGTTATCCGCATGAACAGGAGAGCCCTGTCTATTGAACCACTCGTCCCTTTTCTCCTACTCAAGGTTAATGGCCTCCCTCAGTCTCCCTCTGCTGAGAGGATTTCATGCATGCGCACGCACACAGTCATGCACAAACACGCATACACAGTAGCTAGTTTTACACACTCGTCCCCAATGTGTTTTTCCCTTCTGAGAGGAGTACACACACGGCGGGTAGTTGTACTCTGTGAAATGAGAAATGGCCTGTGGGATTCCTATCTGACTATGGGCGATAAGGGCTGAGGTGACAGGGAGAAAGGAGAGGGAGAATAAGGGTATGAAATATTGGGCTATAAGCTCTGTAGGGTCACCTTCTGTAGCCACATCCATCAATGCTGTCACCCTTGGATATGTCTTGGGTTCTGGTAACACAGTATCTATTAGTTTCCATGTGTTTGGTTAGAGGGACATCACTGGAGAAGAGAGGGTAATAACTAGGGCTGTTGCAGTGACCATATTACCGGCAGTCATGACTAGACCTGCACGGAATCCGCACACAAAGAAATCAGACAAATCTGCAGAATTTAGAATTTAGAATCAAATAGAATGCTGCATAGCATTCGGAAGCAAAGAGAAGCTGCTTGCGGAGTTAAATAGAATTGACTTGTTTTAATTTGATGTATTTCAGTGAAAACAGAACATTTAATCAGTGAAAAGTGTAGCCCCTTCCCTGTGTGAGAGGTCCAGGATGCAGACGGCTCCGTGATTGAATGACCACTGTCTGAGGAAAGAACTATTGAACAAAGAATGCCCAGATTTACACCAGAGGAGATGAAGAGTAAAGACTTGGCGACCAGAATATAACAGTCAGGGACAGGGAGTTTCCAGGATTGAGGAGTACATTTCTTCAAAGTCTGTCAGCATTCAATCGACTACATACAGCGTCAAACTGAGGTGGAGCACCTGCGGTCACTCCGTCTCAAAAACAGGACAGCTAGTGGACCAGGTAAACATTCTGATGCTCTAGCTAGCTACAGACATTAACTAGCTCGTAGTTTTGTTCTAGTTTGCTAATATCTGTTCTTGACAATTACATTGTCTGCCGTGGTGTAAAAAGACTTTAAAGTCGTTTTTTTGGAGTATCTGTACTGGACACCATCAGAATAAATCTATGATGTATTTTAGGCAGGTCTAATGAGACATGATATGAAGAAAATGCATTTCAGATTAATAGGAGTTGGCCTACTGTATGTTGTCTGGCTATGCACCCTGCTGTAGGATAGTTCAGACAAGATATGCTTAAATCCTGTGTCGTTATTTTATAGTAAGAATATAATTGAATATAGCTGAATAAAAATAGGAAGGGTATTTGTCTCATTCCGGAGCGAGTTCACATATGAAACATGAAAGTGATCATTTGAAACAGGTTCTATAGACAACGCTAGATTTAGAGTTATTTGGCAACTTTAGTCATTAATGATACAAACCTTAGAATGTCTTAGAAATCCAAACATATGGGCTGCATGGTGCGACTATATGCTATTGATGATTTGAGAAAGTCACACAGAAAGCTTGCGCTCTGTTCCTTGCCTAAAGCTGCACACGCTGTTCTCTACCAAGTGCTTCATTTGGGAAACCAAGTGAGATCTGGAACATCGATAGTAACATGTTTTCACAACTAGACATATTTCATTAAACTGTTGACAGCTCCGCTCTGAATGTTTTAATATTTTATATTTTCAATATTTTAATTACAGGTTTCTTTTTCGGGGGGGGGGGGGGGCTTGAGTTCATATATAGGCCTAGGTTTATACACAGTGCGCATGGGTGTTTTGAATTAATCGATTTCATTGTTTGGCTTTGAAACAACATCCACAATGACCGTGTTTTCCACTGTTTCAAACTGCTGTTTAACTTATTTCTTCAAATTCAGCAATAACAGTGAGGTGAGTTTTAAAAGCATAACACTGTTTTGATGATAAGTGGCTGATGTGATTTTTGATTGCGTTGATGTCAGAGTGGTTAGAAGGACAATAGAGCCCTGAGTACCAGGCCATTAGCGACTTGGATACTACCAAAGCATATCCTGAGTGCATGAAAAGAGATTACTATGACTCAAACAGAATCTTACTGTGGTCATGACCAAACCCAAACAGCAGGTATCCAGGAGCCCCAACCTGGTCTACACAGGCATCACAGGAGAATGGCCATTTTCCAGCATGAATGACCTCAGCTCCAGACACTGGTGTGCCTGACAGAACACCCTCACCAGAGCACACAGCCTGTTCACGTCCTCAAACATCTCGGGAAAACATCCAGCACCAGGAGATGGACAGAGCAGGTGAATTGTCCCGAGCAGGTGAAGTGTCCCGAGCAGGTGAGTGTCCCGAGCAGGTGAAGTGTCCAGAGCAGGTGAAGTGTCCAGAGCAGGTGAAGGTGAAGTGCAGAAAAATTAATCCATGCTTTTGTCACTTCTAGGTTAGACTACTGCAATGCTCTACTTTCCGGCTACCCGGATAAAGCACTAAATAAACTTCAGTTAGTGCTAAATACGGCTGCTAGAATCCTGACTAGAACCAAAAAATGTGATCATATTACTCCAGTGCTAGCCTCTCTACACTGGCTTCCTGTCAAAGCAAGGGCTGATTTCAAGGTTTTACTGCTAACCTACAAAGCATTACATGGGCTTGCTCCTACCTATCTCTCTGATTTGGTGGTTGAAGATATCCCTCTAGCGGTGTGGGGGCTGTGCTTTGGCAAAGTGGGTGGGGTTATATCCTTCCTGTTTGGCCCTGTCCGGGGGTGTCCTCGGATGGGGCCACAGTGTCTCCTGACCCCTCCTGTCTCAGCCTCCAGTATTTATGCTGCAGTAGTTTATGTGTCGGGGGCTAGGGTCAGTTTGTTATATCTGGAGTACTTCTCCTGTCCTATTCGGTGTCCTGTGTGAATCTAAGTGTGCGTTCTCTAATTCTCTCCTTCTTTCTTTCTCTCTCGGAGGACCTGAGCCCTAGGACCATGCCCCAGGACTACCTGACATGATGACTCCTTGCTGTCCCCAGTCCACCTGGCCATGCTGCTGCTCCAGTTTCAACTGTTCTGCCTTACTATTATTCGACCATGCTGGTCATTTATGAACATTTGAACATCTTGGCAATGTTCTGTTATAATCTCCACCCGGCACAGCCAGAAGAGGACTGGCCACCCCACATATGCTCTCTCTAATTCTCCCTTTCTTTCTCTCTCTCGGAGGACCTGAGCCCTAGGACTGTGCCCCAGGACTACCTGACATGATGACTCCTTGCTGTCCCCAGTCCACCTGACTGTGCTGCTGCTCCAGTTTAAACTGTTCTGCCTTATTATTATTCAACCATGCTGGTCATTTATGAACATTTGAACATCTTGGCCATGTTCTGTTATAATCTCCACCCGGGACAGCCAGAAGAGGACTGGCTACCCCACCAAGCCTGGTTCCTCTCTAGGTTTCTTCATAGGTTTTGGCCTTTCTAGGGAGTTTTTCCTAGCCACCGTGCTTCTACACCTGCATTGCTTGCTGTTTGGGGTTTTAGGCTGGGTTTCTGTACAGCACTTTGAGATAACAGCTGATGTACGAAGGTGAAGTGTCCTGAGCAGGTGAAGTGTCCAGAGCAGGTGAAGTGTCCAGAGCAGGGGGAAGAGGCCATTCAAGATGCTGGTGAAAGCATTCATATAGATAGCTGAATCACTTACAAAAGCCCACACATTGCTAAAAGGTCAACTCCGTTGTTGAGACAGGAAATAACATCTTGGGACACAGTGGTAATGTTTACTTTATCCAAGAAAACCAGGTCTGCTACAACAGGTTGCTCATACTGGCTGGAGTCTTCTAAAGGCATCGGTCGTCTCATCAAGGATGACAAATGGCCTTTCCCTTTACAGCATCTTTGATGTCCTGCTCATATTGTGGATATTATTCTGGTAGAGAGAAAATAAAACAAAAAGGTAGAAAATAAAGAACAATGGTTAAATTAGGTAAATTAAGAATTCTCAGGTAGAGTTCAATAGCAGGCCTACAGGAGATCAAGCTTTGAGGCTAAACACACTCCTGAAGCCACACACAGCCCATAAATCAGACAGTGTCTCAAATACATTTTCAAACAATGATAACAATTAACAAAAAAAAGTAATTATAAATATATGTCTGACTCGCTGCTTTTGTCGTTCCTAACTTGTGATGGAGCTGTCCAAACAAGTGACATTACTTTGGCTAACATTACCTCAGCTAAGTTAGCTAGCCTAAGTGATGTGATGGAGCTGGTGTGACAACATGGGAAGCTTGCCGGCTAACATTAGCTAGCTAACTTGCCACTATTTAGATCCAGATCATCAGTGGTGGAAAAAGAACTCAATTGTCATACTTGAGTTAAAGTAAAGATACCTTAATAGAAAATGGACTCAAGTAAAAGTGAAAGTTACCCAGTAAAATACTACTTGAGTAAAAGTGTAAGTCTTTGTTTTTAAATATACTGAAGTATCAAAAGTAAATGTAGTTGCTAAAATATACTTAAGTATGAAAGTCCTACCAATTTAAAATTCCTTATATTAAGCAAACCAGATGGCACAATTGTATTTTTATTTACAGATAGCCAGGGTCACACTCCAACATAAT
This sequence comes from Oncorhynchus gorbuscha, assembly GCF_021184085.1. Classification (NCBI taxonomy): domain Eukaryota; kingdom Metazoa; phylum Chordata; class Actinopteri; order Salmoniformes; family Salmonidae; genus Oncorhynchus; species Oncorhynchus gorbuscha. Next base: position 75,011,010 of record NC_060181.1, read on the forward strand.
TTTAAAACAAAGCATGTGTGTTTAGTGATTCCGCCAGATCAGAGGCAGTAGGGATGCCCTCTTGATAAGTGTGTGAATTGGACCATTTTCTGTCCTGCTAAGCATTCAAAATGTAACGAGTACTTGTGGGTGTCAGGGAAAGTGTATGGAGTAAAAACATTTTCTTTAGGAATGTAGCGAAGGAAAAGTTGTCAAAAATAGAAATAGTAAAGTACTGTACATTTAATTGGCACGCATCAGTGGCTTGTAGGTGTGGAGGCCTGGAGATGCTAAACATCTTTTGTCAACTACTGTGAGACATGTCAGTCATGGGTAACACCGACGGACACCACCCCAATGAACCCCCATAAGCAGCCCCTTGCGGGACCACAAACGAGAGCCCACGAGATGGGCCGCACAACAAACTTCCAGCAGTGGCGAGAGAAAGGAGGCGGAGCAACTGCTCCCCCAGCCGCGGCTCGAGCCCCGCTTCGCACCCCAGCCTGACCGACCCAGCCCTTAGACCCAATCCTTATCCCGAAGTTACGGATCTGACTTGCCGACTTCCCTTACATACATTGTTCTAGGGTCATGGGCAGGAAAGTGTTGACTGATTCCTGGTCAGAGTAATGGGATGGAATGATTGGTTAATTACCTCATTAGTTCCTGTCTGTGAGCCAATGAGGGTCATTGGAAAAGATGTGTTTTGCTATTTGGTGCTATTTCTGAAAGTAATTACATGAGTTGGCCCTCTAGCCCTGTTTTTGGTATCTCTTTCTCTGTTAATGTGCTGTAGGCCACTCGCCAGGCCGGTTCTGTGTTTGTCAGTGACTGATTAGCAGACTAGTTGAGGCCTTGGTCAGGCCCTGCTCTCTGCCACTGCAAAACACTCAACGCTTTTTCTCATTTATTACTATAAAAACACACACACACAGTACTGCTGAAATACACACACCACACAACGCCTAGAGAGGGCAGTATACACACATGGCTATTGGCTACTGAGGTTTGTGTTGTGTACACACACAGGCTGTCTTGGTGTCACACAGCAGACTCTACTTCTCCTAGGATGCTGTACTCATTGACCACTCTGACCCAGGACACACATACACATCTCTATCATGAGTTTTCAGAACAATGTGTTGAAGGCTAGGAGATGAGGAGAGGATGTCACTGTACACTATTAGGATGTGACTCAACCTCTGTTTGTGCTAGCTCAGCATACACCTATCCCCTGTACTCTATAGTGATTACTGTTCCTCAGGGTGTTAATGCACAGTGCTGGCAGGCGAAGAAGCTGTAGATTGGATGTGACTCAGACGGCTAATGACTGAGCCTGCTGTAGTCCATCTACACCTGACCTCTACCTGACCTCTGACACATCCAGTCTGTGTAGTCAGTAGAAGGCACTGAAGGGGTATTGAGAGGTTTGAATGTCTTGCACGCCATGTGTATACTGTGGTATGTTCTCACCTGGAATGAATAGAGGGCTGAGAGATATGGAACAGGTGGGGATGGGGAGAACATTTTAAATGGGGTGGGGTAGCGAGGACAGATGGAGGAATGGACAGAGTAAGGGAGGGTAGATACAGGGGGAGGAAAAGGAAGGATGAAACAGATGGGTATTGATGAAGCGTATGTGTGTTCTCCCTCTAGGGGGGATCTCCTTACCTGACCTGGACCTGGACTACAGTACACTACAGATTAAAACTAAAGATCCCAACTATAGACCGAGCTGCTGACCTGGACTACAGTACACTACAGATTAAAACTAAAGATCATCCTTCTGTAGCTCAGTTGGTAGAGCATGGCGACCTGGACTACAGTAACTACAGGGTAAAACTATAGACCTGGGTTACACTACAGATTAAAACGATCCCTGGACCACCCATACGTAGAATACGTAGAATGTATGCACACATGACTGTAAGTCGCTTTGGATAATAGCGTCTGCTAAATGGCATATATTTATATTTTTTATAACTATAGACCGAGCTGCTGACCTGGACTACAGTACACTACAGATTAAAACTATAGACCTAGCTGCTGACCTGGACTACAGTACACAACAGATTAAAACTATAGACCTAGCTGCTGACCTGGACTACAGTACACTACAGATTAAAACTAAAGATCCCAACTATAGACCTAGCTGCTGACCTGGACTACAGTACACTACAGATTAAAACTATAGACCTAGCTGCTGACCTGGACTACAGTACACTACAGATTAAAACTAAAGATCCCAACTATAGACCTAGCTGCTGACCTGGACTACAGTACACTACAGATTAAAACTATAGACCTAGCTGCTGACCTGGACTACAGTACACTACAGATTAAAACTATAGACCTAGCTGCTGACCTGGACTACAGTACACTACAGATTAAAACTATAGACCTAGCTGCTGACCTGGACTACAGTACACTACAGATTAAAACTAAAGATCCCAACTATAGACCTAGCTGCTGACCTGGACTACAGTACAGTAAACTACAGATAACCTAAAGACCTACAGATTAAAACTATAGACCTAGCTGCTGACCTGGACTACAGTACACTACAGATTAAAACTATATACCTAGCTGCTGACCTTGACCACAGTACACTACAGATAACTAAAGATCCCAACTATAGACCTAGCTGCTGACCTGGACTACAGTACACTACAGATTAAAACTAAAGATCCCAACTATAGACCTAGCTGCTGACCTGGACTACAGTACACTACAGATTAAAACTATAGACCTAGCTGCTGACCTGGACTACAGTACACTACAGATTAAAACTATAGACCTAGCTGCTGACCTGGACTACAGTACACTACAGATTAAAACTAAAGATCCCAACTCGAAGGTTTACAAAAGTCTACATGTTTACTGTACAGTCTGTTGTAAATACACTATACCATAAGATACAAGATGATGATAATATTCCTTAGAAATTACCTTAGAATTCCTCAATGTGTTAAAGACATTATGGCGTGTGTGTGTGTGTGTGTGTGTGTGTGTGTGTGTGTGTGTGTGTGTGTGTGTGTGTGTGTGTGTGTGTGTGTGTGTGTGTGTGTGTGTGTGTGTGTGTGTGTGTGTGTGTGTGTGTGTGTGTGTGTGTGTGTGTGTGTGTGTGTGTGTGTGTGTGTGTGTGTGTGTGTGTGTGTGTGTGTGTGTGCGTGCGTGTGTGCGTGCGTGTGTGTGATTTAGCCAAGTTTGCAGAATAAAGCATTTTATGGAATGGTAATCAATGACTCATTATTGTGGTTCTGTTTGAATGTGTTTCTGTGATTATTCCCTCTGCTCTGAAACGCCATCGTAGTAAACAGTAAACTAGTAACAGTGCTGCAGCAATAGCAGGTGCTGATGAGAGGGGGAACATTGGGTAAGAGATGTTTTTGAAACTCCTGCGCCAAATGGTGACATTTGGTAACATTAATTGAAAGCTGTTTCACCAGTAGCCTGCAGTAAAAGTTTTTTTCACATACCAGTATCTTAGTCGATGGCTAAATGTCCATGTTTGTCGATCATGTCATACATGCCTTCATTCCGGCATGCTTTATCTATCATTAAAATACATACTAAACCAACTCATTCTGGAAGAACGCAGTTCCCATCTGAAGTTGCGGTAAAGCGTTTCCCTATTAGCAGTCAGTGTGTCTTCCCTCTGAACCCCTGTACAGGTCAGGGCTGTTGTGTGCTTGGCTAAGGCCTGCTCTGCTCTCCTGTCCCTCCTGTGGATGGGTCTATTTCAAACTGGGAAGAACCCACATGGCCCTCCTGAGCCAGCCTCTCCCTTCCACCTCCTGGTCTCTTGCTCTACCTCCCTCCACCAGAGTATAGCTCAATAACATGTGTAAAACATAACACATTCTGCTGACTAAAATATTTGTTTTGCCGAGCTTCTGCAACTCGGCTGTACTACTGCCATGCTGGAGAGGGGAAATGACTTGCCTATAACTCCCACCACCCAACTAATTTTAACAGTTTGTGCACTGTAAATATGCAAGGCTATGGGAATTTGCTGATAAAATATACACTGCTCAAAAAAATAAAGGAAACACTTAAACAACACAATGTAACTCCAAGTCAATCACACTTCTGTGAAATCAAACTGTCCACTTAGGAAGCAACACTGAATGACAAATTTCACATGCTGTTGTGCAAATGGAATAGACAACAGGTGGAAATTATAGGCAATTAGCAGGACACCCCCAATAAAGGAGTGGTTCTGCAGGTGGTGACCACAGACCACTTCTCAGTTCCTATGCTTCCTGGCTGATGTTTTGGTCACTTTTGAATGCTGGTGGTGTTTTCACTCTAGTGGTAGCATGAGACGGAGTCTACAACCCACACAAGTGGCTCAGGTAGTGCAGCTCATCCAGGATGGCACATCAATGCGAGCTGTGGCAAGAAGGTTTGCTGTGTCTGTCAGCGTAGTGTCCAGAGCATGGAGGTGCTACCAGGAGACAGGCCAGTACATCAGGAGACGTGGAGGAGGCCGTAGGAGGGCAACAACCCAGCAGCAGGAGCGCTACCTCCGCCTTTGTGCAACGAGGAGCAGGAGGAGCACTGCCAGAGCCCTGCAAAATTACCTCCAGCAGGCCCCAAATGTACATGTGTCTGCTCAAACGGTCAGAAACAGACTTCATGAGGGTGGTATGAGGGCCTGACGTCCACAGGTGGGGGTTGTGCTTACAGCTCAACACCGTGCAGGACGTTTGGCATTTGCCAGAGAACACCAAGATTGGCAAATTCGCCACTGGCGCCCTGTGCTCTTCACAGATGAAAGCAGGTTCACACTGAGCACATGTGACAGACGTTACAGAGTCTGGAGACGCTGGAGTGTGTCAGAAGTTCCTGCAAGAGGAATGCATTGATGCTATGGACTGGCCCGCCCGTTCTCCAGACCTGAATCCAATTGAGCACATCTGGGACATCATGTCTCGCTCCATCCACCAACCCCACGTTACACCACAGAATGTCCAGGAGTTGGCGGATGCTTTAGTCCAGGTCTGGGAGGAGATCCCTCAGGAGACCATCCGCCACCTCATCAGGAGCATGCCCAGGCGTTGTAGGGAGGTCATACAGGCACGAGGAGGCCACACACACTACTGAGCCTCATTTTGACTTGTTTTAAGGACATTACATCAAAGTTGGATAAGCCTGTAGTGTGGTTTTCCACTTTAATTTTGAGTGTGATTCCAAATCCAGACCTCCATGGGTTGATAAATTTGATTTCCATTGATAAGTTTTGTGTGATTTTGTTGTCAGCACATTCAACTTTGTAAAGAAAATGTATTTAATGAGAATATTTCATTCATTCAGATCTAGGATGTGTTATTTTAGTGTTCCCTTTATTTTTTTGAGCAGTATATATATCCAATGCTTTGCCTAAATATATCACGATATACGCTGAGGTGAGAATGAACACATGAATATATGTTTAGCATGCCCTGTTGTGGTTAGTCAGATTCATCATTCAGTAGATTCTAGAATAGTATCTCTCTTAACATTCTAAACAAAGCATTGAGTTCTAGAATTTCATCATTCTTGGCATTCAAGACTCATTGGGTGCATTGAATCCTCAGGTTTCTGAAAGTTTGGTGTAAATGTGTAATCAGATTTTTTTTCTTCCTTATCTGCTGTGAATAGTCTCTGACAGGCACCCAGACAGACACACAGGCAGGTCTTTGATCCATATATCTGGTTCCTCTCCTCTCAGATAGCTCTATCACAGAGAAGTGCAGTAGGGCTTCAGCCGTAATGTCCTCCATGTGTCTCTGAGCAGCGCACTCCGTCAGATCCAAATTCTCTCTCTGTCCCACTAACATCTCGCCACTGTTAATAACATAACACAAACCATATGGCATTGTATAGCTTAGGAAAACTACCCCATGATCTATTCTAGATTCTAGAGTATTTTGGGTGTGTGCATGTTAGTGTGCTTGCATAGAAATACTATCTCATTCTAGTTGTGTGTGTGCATGACAGGCTCAAGGTCGAGGTTTGTTTATCTGACACCATCCTGGTTGAGAAGATGACATGGCTAGTGTTAGGAGATGAGGAGTCATTCTTTACCAGTGATGCTGAGATACAGACTGGTCTCTGCTCTGATCACAACAACACCAGACAGGCCAACTGTTCCACTTTATTCTGCTCTCCCTCAACAGAATGACCTGACACAGGTTGCTTAGCAACTGTTATTCAGCATTCTTTTGTTTGCAAGTTACAATGTCAAGATGCCCTTCAATAGCTCTCCTGTAACGTATGAGGGAGGGGCATTCTAAAGGACAGAATGTCATACCCCAACTATGACATCATGACAGGTTCATTCATGGTGTTCTCATTGCATTGAGACAGCATTTCAAAGATTAGCTCAGAATGTGTAAACAACTGAGATTACTTTATCAGTTAAGGTGACATACATGTAGTTTGGGCTTTAACTCAGTGGGCCAACTCAGTGTTTTGACGCACAGATCATCCAGGTTCAATGTCAGTTGGCACACACACACACACACACACACACACACACACACACACACACACACACACACACACACACACACACACACACACACACACACACACACACACACACACACACACACACACACACACACACACACACACACACACACACACACACACACACACACACACACACACACACACACAGACTACTGTATGCTACATCCCCTCGTCTTTTGACACAACTAAAATCTCTCCTCTACCTGTCAGTCCTCACGTCTCAGATCTCAGCGGATCCCTCTCCTCCTGCAGCTGTGCTGTCAGACACACAGGAGGACTAGATGTTCTGTTCAGATGTAGGCCAGCCAGAGGTTACAACATCAGCCCTTAGGATGTCTGCTCCAGGGCTGGGTGCGGTGCAGCGTCTGTCTGGCAGAGGGCTCCAACGGCAGCCATGTTAGAGAGGTCACCGGGGGGATGGCAGCCATTTTGGTGAGTTTGGTGTGATTCATATCTGGATGTTAATCTGTTGAGAACTAGATAGGGAGGTAGAGAGAGGTGACAGAACAGCTGCAACAACCAGGGGGCTCATTCAGGTGGGCACAACAAAATCCATAGGTCAATCATATGATAATGTTGTGGGACGTAAGAGATGCAGACCTACTGAGTGACCTGCATCCCTCAATATTTCCTGGTACAAACACAGCAACATCATAATAATGCAATTGCTCCCCAGCAAGGATAATTCCTTGCAGCTAGGCCTCAGTAAAGAGACATGACATTGGTGAGGCTGTAAAACAGGTGGAATGTGAAACGCCTTGTCGCTGTAGATAGACACACAAAGGCCCTTGGCTAATTACTGCTGTCAACAAACGTCATTATAACAGGCTAATGCTGCTGTTGCTGTCTGCACTCCCTCCGCTGCTAACACTACAGGTATTTATAGATGGAGCTCTCATTTACACACACCCTGACATAGGCAGGCACACAGACACAGGAGCGTACACACACACACAGACAGACAGACAGACAGACAGACAGACAGACAGACAGACAGACAGACAGACAGACAGCAGACATACAGACAGACAGACAGACAGACAGACAGACAGACAGACACACACACACACTTAAGCAGACATACAGATAGACATACAGATAGACAGACAGATAGACAGACACACACACACACACACACACACACACACACACACACACACACACACACACACACACACACACACACACACACACACACACACACACACACACACACACACACACACACACACACACACACACACACACACACACACAAGGCCTCAGAGCCGAGAGAAGCAGCAACAGATTTCTTGGCCCAGACGCATACGTGTTGGCACCCTAGCTGACAGTCTGCATCTCTCTCTCTCTCTCTCTCTCTGAGATGTGTATTTGCATTTTAGAAATGGGAGACTATAAATGGCATGTCAGTGAAGGTCACAATGACGCAGTACTGCAGCTGTTGTCTATTATCATAGATACATCAATTCTCTTTGTTTACTTGTCACTGTGGTGTGGACCCAATCATAACTGGGGAAACAAAGTGCATAAGTCAAAAGTTTGAACTGTTGTGTAAATCTTACATAATGTCAGTGGGAGATTTGCTTCATGTCCCTAGACACTTCCCAAACAATGTGCTATTGTTTCCTCTTCTCTTCTCCTTTCTTTTAATGTTGACTGATACAAATGATTGTGTACGAGTTTCCACCATTGCCTCCACCAATCCTGGGTTTTCAGTTCAGAGCATATGAAGGAGAGAAGAAGAGAACTTGAGACTATGGAGAAGAGGAGATGAAGACATTAGGAAGCTACTTCAGACTATTGAAACTCTGGTTGATCCCATTACTGTCGCAGACAATAAACAGTACATGTTCACAGCTTCCAACAGACAACTAGTCTGTACGACCTCTGTGTCTGACAACAGCTAGCTGGTGATGTCACCCACACACACCAGAGAACAATACAGACAGAATTGTCAGGGAGAGAGAGAATGAGAGAGACAAATACAATGTGACAGAAAGGGAGGAAGAGAGGGAGGGAGGGAGAATGAGAGAAAGGAAGAATACGATAGAAAGGGAGGAAGAGAGGGAGGGAGAATGAGAGAAAGGAAGAATATGATAGAAAGGGAGGAAGAGAGAGAAAGAGGGGGAAGGCAAGAGAGAGAATGAGAGATATGGGGACAGGGAAAGGGCAAGAGGAGAGTAGGATGGGAATTCTAAATGAGCAGCAGGCTATGACAGGCCCTGTGTCAGCATGTGTAAACTGTAAACATTGGGTTGTGTTTGTCCCAGTCCCATTGGTCATTCATCATTCTCCATCCATACATCATCATCTTCCAGGCCTGACCCTACACTCCTGGATGGAGGGATGGTGTTCATAAACTATATGGAAACAGAGAGAGTAGGGCCTAGATTCAAGCAGATCAAACGTTAACTAGCGATAGCAGGCACCTGCATAGCGGATGTTTTGGCATGGTCGGAAGTGGAACTGTGTTGGAGCCATCATTTTGGTGAGCAACTGCTCTTGAGAGCTTGGGATTTATGTTACTGCATCTCCGTGCTGACAATTTTCTATGTTCGCTTTAGGTATAATATTGGGAGCCACTTGTGGATTTGACAGTTCTGCAGTTCCCCTGACACCCCCAAAACAACCGCTTTGACTATGTTGGCTAAAGCGGATCTGATTGAATCGAGCCCTAAACACATGCATCATGGACCCCTACTGCATGGTGTCTGTGTACAAATACAGGGACGACATGATCAAACACCACTTCATCTTCATCACTTCACCATCTCTTCCCAGTCTCAGAGAGAGAGTTGACTTGTGCAAATCAAACATTACTATGAATTCTGTCCTGTAGTAGTAAACTGTGCATTCTGTTTCAGCAGAGCTTACTGTGGTGCGCTGTTTTACAGCACCGGCTTGAGCTCTGCAATTATACATGTTCACTATTCAGGAGGGTAAAAATAGAAAACCACTGTGTGTGTATCTCCCATGGAAGTGGTTCATGTTCACTATTCAGGAGGGTAAAAATAGAAAACCACTGTGTGTGTATCTCCCATGGAAGTGGTTCCCTTTCTGTTCCAGCCTAGATCACAGGTTAAGGAACTGTGTATGTACCCACCTTGACCAAACCCCTCAGCCTAACACAGGACTGTGTATGTACCCACCGTGACCAAACCCCTCAGCCTAACACAGGACTGTGTATGTACCCACCTTGACCAAACCCCTCAGCCTAACACAGGACTGTGTATGTACCCACCTTGACCAAACCCCTCAGCCTAACACAGGACTGTGTATGTACCCACCTTGACCAAACCCCTCAGCCTAACACAGGACTGTGTATGTACCCACCCCTCAGCCTGACCAAAAACCCCTCAGCCTAACACAGGACTGTGTATGTACCCACCTTGACCAAACCCCTCAGCCTAACACAGGACTGTGTATGTACCCACCGTGACCAAACCCCTCAGCCTAACACAGGACTGTGTATGTACCCACCTTGACCAAACCCCTCAGCCTAACACAGGACTGTGTATGTACCCACCGTGACCAAACCCCTGACCAAACCCCTCAGCCTAACACAGGACTGTGTATGTACCCACCTTGACCAAACCCCTCAGCCTAACACAGGACTGTGTATGTACCCACCATGACCAAACCCCTCAGCCTAACACAGGACTGTGGTACAGACAGGTGTTAATTCCTCTATTGAACTCGTCTTGATGTGGTTCATTTCATCACTTTTCCGACAACTGTAACTGCCATCACTGGGTGAATGCAAAGTGACAATAATGCTTTTAGTCACATTCAACAATAGCAATTATACTTTCATTAATAGACTTACTATTAAATTAATCAACAATTGCTTTTGAGATTGAATGAACACATTTATAATCATCTTCGGAAATCGAAACTGGAAAAAGTTAATCTTATTATGATAATTTGCAGAATTGATATTCAAAAGACATCAGGCGGCATATCTAGACAATCAGGCGTTCCTGATAAAAGTAATTATGCATTAGTGAATGATAATGTGTAGATTAATTAAAGATTTCATTAATATAGAACAGTGAAATAGGCAGAATCTGCTAATATGACTTTATCAAGACATTCAGTGTAGCTCTGTATTCAGAGATTCATTTTAGTCAATAGTTTTTCCTGGTTACATGGTGAGGAACTACTCCTGACCCTATTATGCATTCTGTATCGTCCTGCTAGTTAACATCAGCTATGTCTTTGTCCACTTGAGTTGCAAAATATAAACATATAATATATGAGGTGTCAATGCAGCTAGAAGAAAATATTTCATATTTCATCATAAATTCTAAATATGAATCAGTAAAGTGAGAAAAGGGGGAAAACGACGTGATCCTTAATTTATGTCTTTCTCCAGCTGGACATCCTGAATGTGTGTGTGTTTTGATCCTCAGCAGATGAGAGATTTAGTCTGAAGTGGAATCATATGGAGAGCAGAGATGTAGGATGGAGAGGAAACTCAGCAAAGCCTTGGTCACATGGCTAGGCATCAATCAGGGATTAAGTATTCATCTCTTGAAATGGACTGTATTCCAATCCAATCACGTCTGGCCAGCTGATCTCTTTGTGGATAGGAGTGATTGGAACTCAACATATGATTCTAAATGGGATTAATAGAATGAAAAGAGTAGTGGAATCAGAGCCTTATATACACATATATACACATATACTGTACCAGTCAGACCCATGTGTGTATACTGTACCAGTCAGACCTATGTGTATATACTGTACCAGTCAGACCCATGTGTGTATACTGTACCAGTTAGACCCATGTGTATATACTGTACCAGTCAGACTCATGTGTGTATACTGTACCAGTCAGACCCATGTGTGGAAACTGTACCAGTCAGACTCATGTGTGTATACTGTACGAGTCAGACCCATGTGTATATACTGTACCAGTCAGACCCATGTGTATATACTGTACCAGTCAGACCTATGTGTATATACTGTACCAGTCAGACCCATGTGTATATACTGTACCAGTCAGACTCATGTGTGTATACTGTACCAGGCAGACCCATTTGTATATACTGTACCAGTCAGACTCATGTGTGTATACTGTACCAGTCAGACCCATGTGTATATACTGTACCAGTCAGATCCATGTGTGTATATTGTACCAGTCAGACCCATGTGTATATACTGTACCAGTCAGATCCATGTGTGGAAACTGTACCAGTCAGATCCATGTGTATATACTGTACCAGTCAGATCCATGTGTGTATACTGTACCAGTCAGACCCATGTGTATATACTGTACCAGTCAGACCTATGTGTATATACTGTACCAGTCAGACCCATGTGTGTATACTGTACCAGTCAGACCCATGTGTATATACTGTACCAGTCAGACCCATGTGTATATACTGTACCAGTCAGACCTATGTGTATATACTGTACCAGTCAGATCCATGTGTATAACCTGTACCAGTCAGATCCATGTGTATATACTGTACCAGTCAGATCCATGTGTGTATACTGTACCAGTCAGACCCATGTGTATATACTGTACCAGTCAGACCCATGTGTATATACTGTACCAGTCAGATCCATGTGTATAACCTGTACCAGTCAGATCCATGTGTATATACTGTACCAGTCAGACCCATGTGTGTATACTGTACCAGTCAGACCCATGTGTATATACTGTACCAGTCAGACCCATGTGTATATACTGTACCAGTCAGACCCATGTGTATATACTGTACCAGTCAGACCCATGTGTATATACTGTACCAGTCAGACCCATGTGTATATACTGTACCAGTCAGACCTATGTGTATATACTGTACCAGTCAGACCCATGTGTATATACTGTACCAGTCAGACCCATGTGTATATACTGTACCAGTCAGACCCATGTGTATATACTGTACCAGTCAGACCCATGTGTATATACTGTACCAGTCAGACCCATGTGTATATACTGTACCAGTCAGACCCATGTGTATATACTGTACCAGTTTCCACACATGGGTCTGACTGTACCAGTCAGACCCATGTGTATATACATGGGTCTGACTGGTACAGTATACACACATGAGTCTGACTGGTACAATATATACACATGGGTCTGACTGGTACAATTTCCACACATGGGTCTGACTGGTACAGTTTCCACACATGAGTCTGACTGGTACAGTATATACACATGGGTCTGACTGGTACAGTTTCCACACATGAGTCTGACTGGTACAGTATATACACATGGGTCTGACTGGTACAGTATATACACATGGGTCTGACTGGTACAGTTTCCACACATGAGTCTGACTGGTACAGTTTCCACACATGAGTCTGACTGGTACAGTATATACACATGGGTCTGACTGGTACAGTATACACACATGAGTCTGACTGGTACAGTATACACACATGGGTCTGACTGGTACAGTATATACACATGAGTCTGACTGGTACAGTTTCCACACATGAGTCTGACTGGTACAGTATATACACATGGGTCTGACTGGTACAGTATACACACATGAGTCTGACTGGTACAGTATACACACATGGGTCTGACTGGTACAGTATATACACATGGGTCTGACTGGTACAGTTTCCACACATGGGTCTGACTGGTACAGTTTCCACACATGAGTCTGACTGGTACAGTTTCCACACATGAGTCTGACTGGTACAGTATATACACATGAGTCTGACTGGTACAGTATATACACATGGGTCTGACTGGTACAGTTTCCACACATGAGTCTGACTGGTACAGTATATACACATGGGTCTGACTGGTACAGTATACACACATGAGTCTGACTGGTACAGTATACACACATGGGTCTGACTGGTACAGTATATACACATGGGTCTGACTGGTACAGTTTCCACACATGGGTCTGACTGGTACAGTTTCCACACATGAGTCTGACTGGTACAGTTTCCACACATGAGTCTGACTGGTACAGTATATACACATGAGTCTGACTGGTACAGTATATACACATGGGTCTGACTGGTACAGTTTCCACACATGAGTCTGACTGGTACAGTATATACACATGGGTCTGACTGGTACAGTATACACACATGAGTCTGACTGGTACAGTATACACACATGGGTCTGACTGGTACAGTATATACACATGGGTCTGACTGGTACAGTTTCCACACATGGGTCTGACTGGTACAGTTTCCACACATGAGTCTGACTGGTACAGTTTCCACACATGAGTCTGACTGGTACAGTATATACACATGAGTCTGACTGGTACAGTATATACACATGGGTCTGACTGGTACAGTTTCCACACATGAGTCTGACTGGTACAGTATATACACATGGGTCTGACTGGTACAGTATATACACATGGGTCTGACTGGTACAGTTTCCACACATGAGTCTGACTGGTACAGTTTCCACACATGAGTCTGACTGGTACAGTATATACACATGGGTCTGACTGGTACAGTATACACACATGAGTCTGACTGGTACAGTATACACACATGGGTCTGACTGGTACAGTATATACACATGGGTCTGACTGGTACAGTTTCCACACATGGGTCTGACTGGTACAGTATATACACATGGGTCTGACTGGTACAGTATATACACATGAGTCTGACTGGTACAGTATATACACATGGGTCTGACTGGTACAGTATACACACATGAGTCTGACTGGTACAATATATACACATGGGTCTGACTGGTACAGTTTCCACACATGGGTCTGACTGGTACAGTTTCCACACATGAGTCTGACTGGTACAGTTTCCACACATGAGTCTGACTGGTACAGTATATACACATGGGTCTGACTGGTACAGTATATACACATGGGTCTGACTGGTACAGTATATACACATGGGTCTGACTGGTACAGTTTCCACACATGAGTCTGACTGGTACAGTATATACACATGGGTCTGACTGGTACAGTATACACACATGAGTTTGACTGGTACAGTATACACACATGGGTCTGACTGGTACGTACATCCATTTCTGCTGTTTAGGATATGCCTATGACCCTTCATATCAGGACTGCCATCAATTCCATTTCATTTCCTGTCAATTCAGAAAGTTAACCCAATTCTATTTCTACATTTTCCTAGATGAAAAACATTGAAGAGAATTGGAATTGTTATTTCAGTTTGCTTCCTGTAATTGAAATGGAATGGAATTTACCCCAAACGTGCTTCATACTGCTGTGTCCATGGTGACCGTGATCCCCTGTCCATGAGAGAGCAGAAAGCGGTCAGTGTAGAGCAGACAAGCCCAGATCCTCCCATATACTATGTTGCTTACCCTGATGTTGCATTAGACAAAGTTATACATACGTGTGTGTGTGTGTGTGTGTGTGTGTGTGTGTGTGTGTGTGTGTGTGTGTGTGTGTGTGTGTGTGTGTGTGTGTGTGTGTGTGTGTGTGTGTGTGTGTGTGTGCGTGTGCGTGTGCGTGTGTCTGTGTGTGTGTCTGTGTGCGTATGTGTGCTTGCGTCAGTTGAGGCTCCTCAGACGAGGAAGGGGAGGACCATCCTACTCAGTGAATTTTATAAAAATTAAAAGCGAAACATATATATTTTTTCTTCCTTTTTAGATAAAACTATACTAAATGTATTCATGTCACCAAATAACTGATTAAATGCACTGTTTTGCAATAAAGGTCTACAGTAACCTCAACAGCACTCTCTGGGTTAGCACTATGGTCTTGCCAGCCGGAGGACAGCTATTTTCCATCCTCCTCTTGGTACATTGACTTCAATACAAAAAACTTGGAGGCTCATGGTTCTCAACCCCTTCCATAGAGTTACACAGTAATTATGATGACTTCCAGAAGACATTCTCCAACCTATCAGAGCTCTTGCAGCATGAACTGACATGGTGTCCACCCAGACTCAAAGAGCGAGAAAGACAATCGATGAAAAGTTTGAAAACATTTATTAAAAATTAAGGAACTATATAGCAAGCTAGCCTTTCACTTTCACTCACTTATTTAGCTAGCTAATGCAGCTAGCTAATTTAGCCTACTCAAACATCTGGCTCAAAAAGAGAGGAATGCTATTTATGTTAGCTAGCTGGCTAAAGCTATCCAACACTGGAACTTTTCCAAGTTAAGGTAAGCTTTCGGTTTTAATCACGCATACTGTACTGTGTGATTGTAGCGGGTTTACTAATGCGTTATTTCTAGTAGCTATGTTGACTATGACATTACCTAATATGGTGACAACGATGTAGACTGTGTGTAGCGGTTATGGTATGAAGGTTTGGCTTGGAAAGTTTTTCGCCAGGTTACTTACGGTGTTCCTTTGTGTTGTGCACTGAAGGGAAAAGGTGAGAGGAGGAGAGCGTGTAGATGCGAGAAGGAATTATACAACGAGTGATGTAAAGTGACGATGCTGTTTGTATGTGGCTGCTATGAAAGTGAAGTGTGTGTGCGGGTGATCAGGGATGTATTCATTCTGCCGATTCTGTTGAAAAACGTTTCTTGAATGGAACGAACCAACCTGAATTTGTCCAATAGAAACTGTTGTTTGCAGCTGTTCTGACTAATGATTCCATCCCAGATCAGTTAGATGCAGGCAAGAGTGTGCAAGGCGGTATTGAATGTGTCACTGTCTGTCACCTTGATTACTCCAATTTGTCTCTCGACCTGTGTGCACCTACGTTATAAACTTTCATTCGTAGGCGAGGTTGTAGGAATCTCATAATGGGTATAGGCCAAATTAATAGTATCATGTAGTAGCCTTAACCTATCGCTGTTACATAGTACTGGGTGTATGGAATATGTATACAGTCATCCAATATGCTTTAATAGGAATAAGGCCATGCTCACCCCCATGCAGGCAAATCTTAGTTTGCCTGCATGAGTGATGCTTGCTTTACGTCAGTCCAGATTTACCAGAATAGAGCACACCAGCACATGATCAGAGTTAGAGGAGAGAGTACAGGGAGAGGAGGATAGAAGAGTACCACTCCTCATCCACTATTAATATAGTATTTCATCTTCCATAATCAGGAAGTGATGACATCATCCAATATGGAATTTCAGCTCACTATCTGGATCACAAACACAAAACATACATTTCAAATCTACTGTATGCACAAGCTTTGATATTTTGCCATTTGCAGCCTTGTCTTGCCATTACCAGCCTTGATAATGTGAATGTAGTTGCTTGTCGTGCCTATAATGCTTCTTGAATTTAAAATGTTCTGGATTGATCAGAAGAGTTTTGGATAAAAACATTTTATTCGATTAGAAAACATAATTTAAATGAGTAGATACCAATTAAACAGAGACAACAAGCACAGCACACACTGGACACAAGACCAGAGCAGAGGGAGAGAGACAGACCGAGATAGAGACATCCATAGATGGATATGTAGACCTAAAATCAGTGGGTTACTAAAGTCAGGAGAGAGAGAGAAAGAGAGAGAAAGGGTGAGAGAGAGAGAGAGAAAGAGAGAGAGAATGAGAGAGAGAGAAAGAAAGAGAGAAAAAGAGAGAGAAAAAAACAGGAAGAGAGAGAAAAAGTGAGAGAGAGAGAGAAAGAGAGATGTTGAGTATGTTGTTTGTGTGTGCGTGTGTCTGGTTAATGCTGCAGGTCTGATGGAGTGGGAAACTGGGTTTTTACAGCAAACAGCCCCACAACACACTGGACGTGAGGGGTAACAAGGGTCACAGTTATAAATCTGTCCTGTACTCCCCCACGCCCATTCCCGAATTCTCCAATTCCTGTCCATATTTCAGTTGCAGCAGTCCGATATTCATGGATCCCTCCCAGCCTAGTGGGAGTCAGCTGTTGACAGACCAGTTACACAACTGCTCCAGAGAGACAGAAAACAGAGAGAGAGAAAAGAGAGAGACGATACAGAGAGAGAGAGATACAAAGAGAGAGAGAGGGAACAAAGAGAGAGGGAACACAGAGAGAGAGAGGATACAGAGAGAGAGAGGATACACAGAGAGAGAAAGAACAAAGAGAGAGAGAGGGAACAGAGAGAGAGAGAGAGAGAGGATACAGAGAGAGAGGATACAGAGAGAGAGGATACAGAGAGAGAGGATACAGAGAGAGAGGGAACACAGAGAGAGGGAACAGAGAGAGAGGGAACAGAGAGAGAGAATACAGAGAGAGAGAGGGAACAGAGAGAGAGAATACAGAGAGAGAGAGAGAGAGAGGATACAGAGAGAGAGAGGATACAGAGAGAGAGAGAACAAAGCGAGAGAGAGGGAACAGAGAGAGAGAGGATACAGAGAGAGAGAGGATACAGAGAGAGAGAGAGAACAAAGAGAGAGAGAGGGAACAGAGAGAGAGAGAGGATACAGAGAGAGAGGGAACAGAGAGAGAGAGAACAAAGAGAGAGAGGGAACAGAGAGGGAACAGAAGAGAGAGAGGATACAGAGAGAGAGGGAACAGAGAGAGAGAGAACAAAGAGAGAGAGGGAACAGAGAGGGAACAGAAGAGAGAGAGGATACAGAGAGAGAGGGAACAGAGAGAGAGAGAACAAAGAGAGAGAGGATACAGAGAGAGAGGGAACAGAGAGGGAACAGAAGAGAGAGAGGATACAGAGAGAGAGGGAACAGAGAGGGAACAGAAGAGAGAGAGGATACAGAGAGAGAGGGAACAGAGAGAGAGAGAACAAAGAGAGAGAGGGAACAGAGAGAGAGGGAACAGAGAGAGAGAGAACAAAGAGAGAGAGGATACAGAGAGAGAGGGAACAGAGAGAGAGAGAACAAAGAGAGAGAGGGAACAGAGAGGGAACAGAAGAGAGAGAGGATACAGAGAGAGAGGGAACAGAGAGAGAGAGAACAAAGAGAGAGAGAATACAGAGAGAGAGGGAACAGAGAGGGAACAGAAGAGAGAGAGGATACAGAGAGAGAGGGAACAGAGAGGGAACAGAAGAGAGAGAGGATACAGAGAGAGAGGGAACAGAGAGAGAGAGAACAAAGAGAGAGAGGATAAAGAGAGAGAGGGAACAGAGAGGGAACAGAAGAGAGAGAGGATACAGAGAGAGAGGGAACAGAGAGAGAGAGAACAAAGAGAGAGAGGGGAACAGAAGAGAGAGAGAGGATACAGAGAGAGAGGGAACAGAGAGAGAGAGAACAAAGAGAGAGAGAGGGAACAGAGAGAGAGAGAGGATACAGAGAGAGAGGGAACAGAGAGAGAGAGAACAAAGAGAGAGAGAGGGAACAGAAGAGAGAGAGGATACAGAGAGAGAGGGAACAGAGAGAGAGAGAACAAAGAGAGAGAGAGGGAACAGAGAGAGAGAGAGGATACAGAGAGAGAGGGAACAGAGAGAGAGAGAACAAAGAGAGAGAGGGAACAGAGAGAGAGAGAACAAAGAGAGAGAGGGAACAGAGAGAGAGAGAACAAAGAGAGAGAGGGAACAGAGAGGGAACAGAAGAGAGAGAGGATACAGAGAGAGAGAGAGAGGGAACAGAGGGAGGGAGAGTCTAAAATCAGAGAGAGGGAACAGAGAGAGGCATCTCAAACTATTCCAGTCCATTAGAGAGAGACGTTAGGACTAAGAACCTTCTGTTCTGTTGGCTGGGGTCGGGTCACTACATTACCATAGAGAAGGTCTGCTCTGTGTCCACTTTGGCTGACATCAGTGGATTTAGTTATACAGCATCAAGTAAAGATCCATGTGGATTCCTCTGCCTCAGTGTCAGCAGATCCCTTGCAAAGATATAACTCTGAAAGATCCATATGGATCCCTCTGCCTCAGTGTCAGCAGATCCCTTGCAAAGATATAACTCTGAACGATCTATATGGATCCCTCTGCCTCAGTGTCAGCAGATCCCTTGCAAAGATATAACTCTGAAAGATCCATATGGATCCCTCTGCCTCTGTCAGCAGATCCCTTGCAAAGATATAACTCTGAAAGATCCATATGGATCCCTCTGCCTCAGTGTCAGCAGATCCCTTGCAAAGATATAACTCTGAAAGATCCATATGGATCCCTCTGCCTCAGTGTCAGCAGATCCCTTGCAAAGATATAACTCTGAAAGATCCATGTGGATTCCTCTGCCTCAGTGTCAGCAGATCCCTTGCAAAGATATAACTCTGAAAGATCCATATGGATCCCTCTGCCTCAGTGTCAGCAGATCCCTTGCAAAGATATAACTCTGAAAGATCTATATGGATCCCTCTGCCTCTGTCAGCAGATCCCTTGCAAAGATATAACTCTGAAAGATCCATATGGATCCCTCTGCCTCAGTGTCAGCAGATCCCTTGCAAAGATATAACTCTGAAAGATCCATATGGATCCTTCTGCCTCTGTCAGCAGATCCCTTGCAACGATATAACTCTGGAAGATCCATCAGGGGATCTTGTAGCTTTTGTTCTTGTCCCGTGTCTGTTAGAGTATTATCACTATGCACTGTGGATGTCTGTGGATACGCAACATACACACACACACACCGTTCGAACAGTCTGTGGATTTGACACGCCTTCTATTCATGTGTCCACCAGGTTTTGAGGCTGGTCAGGAAGTGTGCATGTTTCTGTCCCACATATGGTTTTTCAGGCCATGTGTGTGTCCTGGGTCATCCGATGTGTGTGTGTCCTGTTCCATACAGTGTGTGTGTGTGGGTCCCTGTGTCACACGGAGCTGAGGCTCTGGAAGCCACAGAAGTTCCATCGTTTCTCCAGCGTGGCTCCCACTCCACTCAGCTCCTGTCTGAAGACACTTGGCAAACGACCCATCAGAGACTCCAACTCCCCCGCTGACACCTGGACAGGACAGGGACACCTAACAGGTCTAAGTTCTTATATGTACAACAATTAGATGCGATTTCATTTCCCCTCAGCTTTTTTCCCTTTCTCTATTTTAGTGACTATTTCATGTAAAGAAACTGACCGTAGTGTCCAGTCTCTGAATGTAGGACCACAGATAGTCGATGTTGGCTCCAAACGGGTGGACATGGAGGAAGGTAGATATGATGCCTGCAGAGAGAGACAGGGAGAGAGAGAGACAGGGAGAGAGAGAGACAGGGAGAGAGAGAGAGACAGGGAGAGAGAGAGAGAGAGAGAGAGAGAGAGAGAGAGAGAGAGAGAGAGAGAGAGAGAGAGAGAGAGAGAGAGAGAGAGAGAGAGAGAGAGAGAGGCAGACCGGGAGAGAGAGAGAGAGACCGGGAGAGGAAGAGAGACAGGGAGAGGAAGAGAGACAGGGAGAGGAAGAGAGACAGGGAGAGGAAGAGAGACAGGGAGAGAGAGAGAGAGAGAGGAGAGAGAGAGAGAGAGAGAGAGAGAGAGAGAGAGAGAGAGAGAGAGAGAGAGAGAGAGAGAGAGAGAGAGAGAGAGAGAGAGAGAGAGAGAGAGAGAGAGACAGGGAAGGGAAAACAGACTGTTCAGCTCCAGTTGTCCTTCAGAGCTGCAATCTGCATCTTGCTGACGTGTCGTGCAATAAATGCAATAAACGCTGGTCGGAGCACAAAGAGCACTTGAGTTGATTACTGAAGTCCTGCAGAGGTAGCACAGCCAGTCAGGGAGAGAGGATATAGTGCAGTCCCCTGGGAACCCAGAGCCAATATTTATTCCCCTGATTTATGTGATGTAACATTGGGGGGGCTGTTTGCAGATTGCAGAAGAGTGTGTATCCATTCATGCTGGCGCGTGTCTGTGTGTGTGTAGGTGTGTGTCCCTTATAGATGCCTGTGTTGGTTAAAAACTGTGTTGAAAAGCCCAGAAGCTGTGGTGTCTGCGGCAGGCAGGGAAGCAGGCAGGGCGGCTTGCTGGCAGGGAGATAGAGAACTCTGCCTCTCCTCTCCTTCATGTTGGCTTTCTGTGGGCCGTGCTAAAAGAGATAAATGTTCTGCTGCCTACTCCTCTCTGCTCTCTGCTCTCTGCTCTGCTCTCCTCTCTGATCTCCTCTCTCCTCTGCTCTCCTCTCTGCTTGGTCACTTTAATAAATGTAACACGAGTCACTTTAATATTACCACTTTAATAATGTTTAAATATCTGGCATTACTCATCTCGTATGTATATACTGTATTATATACTATCTATTGCATCTTAGTGTATGTGCTCTGATATTGCTCATCCATATATTTATACAGTATATTATTATTCCTTTCCTTTACTTAGATTTGTGTGGATTAGTTAGTTGTTGTGGAATTGTTAGATATTTCTTGTTAGTTATTGCTGCACTGTCGGAACTAGAAGCACAAGCATTTCGCTACACTCGCAATAACATCTGCTGACCGTATGTGATTTGATTTCCACTCCTCTCTCCTTTCCTCCTCTCCTCTGCTCTCCTCCTCTCTCTTCCTCTCTTCTCTCCTCTCCTCTCCTCTGCTCTCCTCCTCTCTCCTCTCTCCTCCTCTCTTCTCTCCTCTGCTCTCCTCCTCTCTCATATCTCCTCCTCTCTTCTTTGCTCTCCTCCTCTCTCCTGTCTCCTCTCTCCTCCTCTATTTTCTACTCTGCTCTCCTCCTCTCTCCTCTCTCGTCTCTCCTCCTCTCCTCTCTTCTCTTCTCTCCTCCTCTCTTCTCTCCTCTCTTCTCTCCTCTCCTCTGCTCTCCTCCACTCTCCTCTCTCATCTCTTCTCTCCTCTGCTCTCCCCCTCTCTCCTCCTCTCTTCTCTCCTCTCTTCTGCTCTCCTCCTCTCTCGTCTCTCCTCTCTCCTCTCTCGTCTCTCCTCTCCTGCATCTCCTCTCCTCTCTCCTCCTCTCTCCTCTCCTCTCTCCTCTCCTCTCTCCTCTCCTCTCCTCTTTCCTCTCTGCTTTCCTCTCCTCTCTCCTTTCCTCTCTCCTCTCTTCCTCTCTCCTTCTCTCTCCTCTCCTCTCTCCTCCTCTCTCCTCTCTCCTCTCTCCTCCTCTCTCCTCCTCTCCTCTTCTCTCCTCTCCTCTCTCCTCTCTGCAGCACCAAAGGGAACTCCGCTTTCTAGCTGTACATCTGAGAATTGGCACAGGACTATTTTGTGCTTGTTGTATGGAGATTCATACAATGACAGGAAACACAAGGAAATCAAGCTAATACAATCAGTTCAGTCAGAATCAGATAGAGGCTGCTTTTCATTTGTGATGAAATTATATTTATGGGAGCTGAAAGGGAGGAAAGTAGAGGGGGAGGAGAGGGAGAGAGAGATAAAGGGGGAGGAGAGAGGGAGAGGTAGGGGGGAGGAGAGAGGGAGAGGTAGGGGAGGAGAGAGGGAGAGGGGGAAGAGAAGGGGAAGAGAGAAGGAGAGAGATGCAGAGGGGGAGAGAGATAGAAGGAGAGAGGGATAGAAGGGAGGAGAGAGAGGGAGAAATAGAGGGGGAGGAGAGAAAGGGAATGGTAGAGGGGGAAGAGAGAGAGAAGAGAGCCGCAGGAGAATTAGTCAATTTGTGTTCTCCAGTCAGTCTCTATCGCTCCTCTCTCCTGGAACCGGTTTGTCTTTTCTTCTGTTCTGGCTGACGGCGTCCTCGTCTGTCACTGTGTCCCCAGCGCCCTGCGATAGACTGTGTTTCTGTGTGGATGGAGTGTGTTTCTGTGTGTGAACACAAGCAGAGCACCGCTGTGTGCAGCCGGGAGAGATAATGTATGTGTGTGTGCATAGGGGATTATTCTATGTGTGTGTGGCCAGGGCCAGCAGAGTCCTGCTTGGCAAACAGACCCACAGCACCTGTCCCCTGAGTCCCCCTCCATCCAACCCCCCTGATCCTTGGGTTCCTCATCCAAGAACATGACAGACAGGCGTGGGCTGCTTCAAAATGCACCATTTCGCCCCATTAAACATTGGCCCCCCTCCAACATGTCTACATGTACCAATCCACCCCCTACCCTATTAAAACCCTCCCAGTCAGCTGACTATTACAGAAGAAAAGGAGACAATGTACACGATATGGTTTCCAGTAAAGAGTGTATAATTGACATGATATACTGTGTGTTGTAGATAGTGGTGATATTTACCCAGTAGCAGAGCCTCTCTCTCTGATGTGAGGGCTCCTCTCATGGCTGCTTCGCTCCTCCGGTCTCTGCTGCGGTACAGAGTGGTCACACACCCGTTCACCACCTGTAGACACACACACAGCTGTGTTAGTCCTTATAGACACACACCCGTTCACCACCTGTAGACACACACACACAGCTGTGTTAGTCCTTATAGACGCACACCCGTTCACCACCTGTAGACACACACACACAGCTGTGTTCGTCCTTATAGACGCACAAATGCAATGGGAACTGACACTACTGCTGCTGCTACTTTTGCATAAGGATAATTAAATACTGAAAGCATGATATCTGCTCCCAGATGGGTATCAGCTTCCACTTCAGTAACTACAGGGGCAGAATCAAGTTGAGCGTGTCTGTGTGTGTGTGTGTGTGTGTGTGTGTGTGTGTGTGTGTGTGTGTGTGTGTGTGTGTGTGTGTGTGTGTGTGTGTGTGTGTGTGTGTGTGTGTGTGTGTGTGTGTGTGTGTGTGTGTGTGTGTGTGTGTGTGTGTGTGTGTGTACGTGTGTACGTGTGTGCGTGTACATGTGTGTGTGTGGTCACTAGGGTCGTGTTATTTTTATGAGAGAGGAGAGTGGCTGGTGCTACTGGTGTTACTCCAATGGGATTCCCCTGTCTCCTTCTCTTCTCCACTCCAGTCCATGTCTGCATTTCACAGGGCACAAGGGACATACACAATAAGCCACTACAAACCCTAACCCCCCCACACACAAACACTATTTTACTTACCCCCCATATCACACCCACACTTAATGCATAGGCCTATCCTCCATCAGATACTGGCGTCTCCTCACACTAGCTGGCTGGGTCAATAAAAGCACTCAAGAAGAGGGTACAGAGATGGTGTGTGTGTGTGTGTGTGTGTGTGTGTGTGTGTGTGTGTGTGTGTGTGTGTGTGTGTGTGTGTGTGTGTGTGTGTGTGTGTGTGTGTGTGTGTGTGTGTGTGTGTGTGTGTGTGTGTGTGTGTGTGTGTGTCGAGTATTGTGTGGGTACAGTATAGTGGTGTGTATTGGAGCAGACGGACCTTCTCAGGTGTTTCTCCGTTGTTCCCCTCCACTACATCCCCATTAGTCAGCATCTGAAAACAAGACAGACAGAGAACAAGACAGATAGAGAACAAGACAGACATAGAGCAGACAGACAAAGAACAAGACAGAAAGAGAACAGACAGACAAAGAACAAGACAGACAGAGAGCAGACAGACAAAGAACAAGACAGACCAAGAACAAGACAGAAAGAGAACAGACAGACAAAGAACAAGACAGACAAAGAACAAGACAGACAAAGAACAAGACAGAAAGAGAACAGACAGACAAAGAACAAGACAGACAAAGAACAAGACAGAAAGAGAACAGACAGACAAAGAACAAGACAGACAAAGAACAAGACAGACAAAGAACAAGACAGACAAAGAACAAGACAGAAAGAGAACAGACAGACAAAGAACAAGACAGACAAAGAACAAGACAGACAAAGAACAAGACAGAAAGAGAACAGACAGACAAAGAACAAGACAGACACAGAACAAGACAGACAAAGAACAAGACAGACAAAGAACAAGACAGAAAGAGAACAGACAGACAAAGAACAAGACAGACAAAGAACAAGACAGACAGAGAACAAGACAGACAGAGAACAAGACATAGAGCAAGACAGACAAAAAACAAGACAGACAAAGAACAAGACAGAAAGAGAACAGACAGACAAAGAACAAGACAGAAAGAGAACAGACAGACAAAGAACAAGACAGACAAAAAACAAGACAGACAAAGAACAAGACAGAATGAGAACAGACAGACAAAGAACAAGACAGACAAAGAACAATACAGACAAAGAACAAGACAGAAAGAGAACAGACAGACAAAGAACAAGACAGACAAAGAACAAGACAGACAAAGAACAAGACAGACAAAGAACAAGACAGAAAGAGAACAGACAGACAAAGAACAAGACAGACAAAGAACAAGACAGAATGAGAACAGACAGACAAAGAACAAGACAGACAAAGAACAATACAGACAAAGAACAAGACAGAAAGAGAACAGACAGACAAAGAACAAGACAGACAAAGAACAAGACAGACAAAGAACAAGACAGACAAAGAACAAGACAGAAAGAGAACAGACAGACAAAGAACAAGACAGACAAAGAACAAGACAGACAAAGAACAAGACAGACAAAGAACAAGACAGAAAGAGAACAGACAGACAAAGAACAAGACAGACAAAGAACAAGACAGACAAAGAACAAGACAGAAAGAGAACAGACAGACAAAGAACAAGACAGACAAAGAACAAGACAGAAAGAGAACAGACAGACAAAGAACAAGACAGAAAAAGAACAAGACAGACAAAGAACAAGACAGACAAAGAACAAGACAGACAAAGAACAAGACAGACAAAGAACAAGACAGACAAAGAACAAGACAGAAAGAGAACAGACAGACAAAGAACAAGACAGAAAGAGATTAAGACAGAGACCAACATCAAGTACTGACCATTCACACTGGCAACCCTGGTAACAAGCAGTAGAGCATGTACTTAGTAACAGAAGCAGGATCCAGGTAACTGATGTTTTGCAAAATATATACAAAAGTATGTGAACACACCTTCAAATGAGTGATTTCGGGTATTTCAGCCACACCTGTTGCTGGCTGTTGTATAAAATTGAGCACAAGCCATGCAATCTGTTTGGGGAAGACCCTTTCCTGTTTCAGCATGACAATGCCCCTGACGTCAACCCCATCGAACACCTTTGGGATAATTTGGAACGCCGACTGCGAGCCAGGTCTAATCGCCCAACGTCAGTGCCCGACCTCACTTGCTCTTTTGGCTGAATGGAAGCAAGTCCCCTCAGCAATGTTCCAACATCTAGTGGAAAGCCATCTGAGAAGAGTGGAGGCTGTGATAGCAGCAAAGGGGGGACCAACTCCATATTAATGCGCATAATTTTGGAGATGTTCGACAAGCAGGTGTACTTTTGGTCATGTAGTATCTTTAGACTGTATGGAAACAATATGTCCTCCCTGGATGTTCATCTATCTTTCTATTTGTTAATCTATTTATCCTCACGAGGTATCCATCTCTCTGATTCCAGCTGAATACACTCTTTCTCCACAGGAGCTCTGTGCTTATTGATGTTCCCATTACCTCAGTCCAATAACAGTCATGCAAGAATAACAGTTAGCATCATCAGATAGAAATCAGAAATGTATTCATCCATCCACTGGTTGTATTATTCTCACTCAACAGTAGGGTGCTTCAAGGGATGCAAAGTGTGTGTGAGTGTGTGTGTGTGTGCACGTGTATGCGTGTGTGTGTGTGTGTGTGCACGTGTATGCGTGTGTGTGTGTGTGCACGTGTATGCGTGTGTGTGTGTGTGTGTGTGTGTGTGTGTGTGTGTGTGTGTGTGTGTGTGTGTGTGTGTGTGTGTGTGTGTGTGTGTGTGTGTGTGTGTGTGTGTGTGTGTGTGTGTGTGTGTGTGTGTGTGTGTGTGTGTGTGTGTGCTTGCATGCGTGTGACCCCCTATTGAGGGAAAGTGAGAGAAAATGAGAGCCACTTTCATAGAAACACCAATAGAAAGAGATATGGAGGGAGAGAAAGAGAATACTTTAACAGATAGTTACTGTATAGTAATAAATACCAGAATGCCACTACATCTAAAACATGTACCTAACTCCCTCCCATCTAGCTCAGTCGTATGAGCCTACACGCCCGTGTGTGTGTGTGTGTGTGTGTGTGTGTGTGTGTGTGTGTGTGTGTGTGTGTGTGTGTGTGTGTGTGTGTGTGTGTGTGTGTGTGTGTGTGTGTGTGTGTGTGTGTGTGTACATGTTCTCTCACCTTGTCTCTCAGGGCTAGGACTTCTCCCTGCAGGTATCTGTGTTCGTCTCTAGCCTGCTCCAGCACCACCTCCTTACTCCTCAGCTGCTCCTGCAGACTCAGCAGTTGCTGGGAGGTGAGAGACACAGAGATAGCGAGACAGTTCCACAACAGACCGCAACACAGTTAGAGAGACAGTTACACAACAGACCACAACACAGTTAGAGAGAGAGACAGTTACACAACAGACCACAACACAGTTAGAGAAACAGTTACACAACAGACTACAATACAGTTAGATAGAGAGACAGTTACACAACAGACCACAGCACGGTTTGAGAGAGAGACAGTTACACAACAGACCACAGCACGGTTTGAGAGAGAGACAGTTACACAACAGACCACAACACAGTTAGATAGAGAGACAGTTACACAACAGACCACAACACAGTTAGATAGAGAGACAGTTACACAACAGACCACAACACAGTTTGAGAGAGAGACAGTTACACAACAGACCACAACACAGTTAGAGAGAGAGACAGTTACACAACAGACCACAACACAGTTAGAGAGAGAGACAGTTCCACAACAGACCACAACACAGTTAGAGAGACAGTTACACAACAGACTACAACACAGTTAGAGAGAGAGACAGTTACACAACAGACCACAGCACGGTTTGAGAGAGAGACAGTTACACAACAGACCACAACACAGTTAGAGAGACAGTTACACAACAGACTACAACACAGTTAGAGAGAGAGACAGTTACACAACAGACCACAGCATGGTTTGAGAGAGAGACAGTTACACAACAGACCACAACACAGTTAGATAGAGAGACAGTTACACAACAGACCACAACACAGTTTGAGAGAGAGACAGTTACACAACAGACCACAACACAGTTAGAGAGACAGACAGTTACACAACAGACCACAACACAGTTAGAGAGACAGTTACACAACACAGTTAGATAGAGAGACAGTTACACAACAGACCACAACACAGTTAGAGAGAGACAGTTACACAACAGACCACAACACAGTTAGAGAGACAGTTACACAACAGACCACAACACAATTAGAGAGAGAGACAGTTACACAACAGACCACAACACAGTTAGATAGAGAGACAGTTACACAACAGACTACAATACAGTTAGAGAGAGAGACAGTTACACAACAGACCACAACACAGTTAGAGAGAGAGACAGTTACACAACAGACCACAACACAGTTAGAGAGCGAGAGACAGTTACACAACAGACGACAACACAGTTAGAGAGAGAGACAGTTACACAACAGACCACAACACAGTTAGAGAGAGAGACAGTTACACAACAGACCACAACACAGTTAGAGAGAGAGACAGTTACACAACAGACCACAACACAGTTAGAGAGAGAGAGACAGTTACACAACAGACGACAACACAGTTAGAGAGAGAGACAGTTACACAACAGACCACAACACAGTTAGAGAGAGAGACAGTTACACAACAGACCACAACACAGTTAGATAGAGAGACAGTTACACAACAGACCACAACACAGTTAGAGAGAGAGACAGTTACACAACAGACCACAACACAGTTAGAGAGAGACAGTTACACAACAGACCACAACACAGTTAGAGAGAGAGACAGTTACACAACAGACCACAACACAATTAGAGAGAGAGACAGTTACACAACAGACAACAACACAGTTAGATAGAGAGACAGTTACACAACAGACTACAACACAGTTAGAGAGAGAGACAGTTACACAACAGACCACAACACAGTTAGAGAGAGAGACAGTTACACAACAGACCACAACACAGTTAGAGAGAGAGACAGTTCCACAACAGACCACAACACAGTTCGAGAGAGAGACAGTTACACAACAGACCACAACACAGTTAGAGAGAGAGACAGTTACACAACAGACCACAACACAGTTAGAGAGCGAGAGACAGTTACACAACAGACGACAACACAGTTAGAGAGAGAGACAGTTACACAACAGACCACAACACAGTTAGAGAGAGAGACAGTTACACAACAGACCACAACACAGTTAGAGAGAGAGACAGTTACACAACAGACCACAACACAGTTAGAGAGAGAGACAGTTACACAACAGACCACAACACAGTTAGATAGAGAGACAGTTACACAACAGACCACAACACTGTTAGATAGAGAGAGACAGTTACACAACAGACCACAACACAGTTAGAGAGAGAGAGAGAGAGACAGTTACACAACATACCACAACACTTAGAGAGAGAGAGACAGTTACACAACAGACCACAACACAGTTAGAGAGAGACAGTTACACAACAGACCACAACACAGTTAGAGAGAGAGACAGTTACACAACAGACCACAACACAGTTAGAGAGAGAGAGACAGTTACACAACATACCACAACAGTTAGAGAGAGAGAGACAGTTACACAACATACCACAACAGTTAGAGAGAGACAGACAGTTACACAACAGACCACAACAGATAGAGAGAGAGACAGTTAAACAACATACCACAACAGTTAGAGAGAGAGAGACAGTTACACAACAGACCACAACACAGTTAGAGAGACAGTTACACAACAGACCACAACAGTTAGAGAGACAGTTACACAACATACCACAACAGTTAGAGAGAGAGAGACAGTTACACAACAGACCACAACACAGTTAGAGAGACAGTTACACAACATACCACAACAGTTAGAGAGAGAGAGACAGTTACACAACAGACCGCAACACAGTTAGAGAGACAGTTACACAACATACCACAACAGTTTGAGAGAGAGAGACAGTTACACAACAGACCACAACACAGTTAGAGAGACAGTTACACAACAGACCACAACACAGTTAGAGAGACAGTTACACAAAAGACCACAACAGTTAGAGAGAGAGACAGTTACACAACAGACCACAACACAGTTAGAGAGACAGTTACACAACAGACCACAACAGTTAGAGAGAGAACCACCACACTGTGCTGGGAGGACAGAATCAACAGAGAAGATGATGAACACAGAGATGACACCAGTGGCAGAAGGTGTTAGTGTAGAGTAAGCAGGAACAGCAGTAAGCAGAGATGTGACTGTGTGTTGGTCTGTCTGAGTCAGGTTGTAAAGGGAGGGATTGGGATTGTGGTGGACAGGAGACTCAGAATACATCAGAGTGCTCCTATGTACTTGTGCTATGACCTTTTGCTAGTGAAAGCACTGGTCCAAATACCTGCAGCATGTGATGGCACTGTATTGTATTTATGCTTTATCAATTACTCAGTGGTGTAAATTATTTAAGTAGTCCTTTCAAGTATTTTTACTTACGTTGTTTTTTGGGGTATCTGTACTTTACTTTACTATTTATATTTTTGACTACTTTTACTTCACTACCAAAAAAAATAATGTATTTTTTACTCAATACATTTTCCCTGACACCCTAAAGTTACTGTACATGATTTGATTTATTTTATTATTATAGAGTCATCTTCAGGATGCCCAGCCCACATTTTGAATGCTCAGGCAGGACAACTATTCCCCAGGTCATTGCTGTTTGTAAGGTCTGCTTCCAACTCACACCCTCAAACACCTAGATCCCCTGAACGCAGCTCACTCTCCAGATCCCAATCACCTGAATTCTAATCACCTGTTCACACACCTGTATGTCATTATCACACACCATTTAGTTCAGTTCTTTGCACCCCATCACTGTGAGGTATTGTTTGTTTTGTGACACATGTCTTTCTGAGCTCTGGGTTTCCTGTGATTTACTCCTCCTGTGTATAATAGTTTTTGCCTGCCTCACTAACGATGTCTTTTGCGTATTCCCTGCCTGTACCTTAGCCTGTACCTTAGCCTATACCCTGCCTGTACCTTAGCCTATACCCTGCCTGTACCTTAGCCTATACCCTGCCTGTACCTTAGCCTATACCCTGCCTGTACCTTAGCCTATACCCTGCCTGTACCTTAGCCTATACCCTGCCTGTACCTTAGCCTATACCCTGCCTGTACCTTAGCCTATACCCTGCCTGTACCTTAGCCTATACCCTGCCTGTACCTTAGCCTATTCCCTGCCTGTACCTTAGCCTATTCCCTGCCTGTACCTTAGCCTAGCCTATACCCTGCCTGTACCTTAGCCTATACCCTGCCTGTACCTTAGCCTATACCCTGCCTGTACCTTAGCCTATACCCTGCCTGTACCTTAGCCTATTCCCTGCCTGTACCTTAGCCTATACCCTGCCTGTACCTTAGCCTATACCCTGCCTGTACCTTAGCCTATACACTGCCTGTACCTTAGCCTATTCTCTGCCTGTACCGTAGCCTATTCCCTGCCTGTACCTTAGCCTATACCCTGCCTGTACCTTAGCCTATTCCCTGCCTGTACCTTAGCCTATACCCTGCCTGTACCTTAGCCTATTCCCTGCCTGTACCTTAGCCTATACCCTGCCTGTACCTTAGCCTATTCCTATTCCCTGCCTGTACCTTAGCCTATACCCTGCCTGTACCTTAGCTTATTCCCTATACCCCGCCTGTACCTTAGCCTATTCCCTGCCTGTACCTTAGCCTATACCCCGCCTGTACCGTAGCCTATTCCCTGCCTGTCCTTAGCCTATTCCCCGCCTGTACCTTAGCCTATTCCCCGCCTGTACCTTAGCCTATTCCCCGCCTGTACCTTAGCCTATTCCCTGTACCGTAGCCTATTCCCCGCCTGTACCGTAGCCTATTCCCTGCCTGTACCTTAGCCTATTCCCTGCCTGTACCTTAGCCTATTCCCTGCCTGTACCTTAGCCTATACCCCACCTGTACCTTAGCCTATTCCCTGCCTGTACCTTAGCCTATACCCTGCCTGTACCTTAGCTTATTCCCTGCCTGTACCTTAGCCTATTCCCTGCCTGTACCTTAGCCTATACCCTGCCTGTACCGTAGCCTATTCCCTGCCTGTACCTTAGCCTATTCCCCGCCTGTACTTTAGCCTATTCCCTGCCTGTACCGTAGCCTATTCCCCGCCTGTACCGTAGCCTATTCCCTGCCTGTACCTTAGCCTATTCCCTGCCTGTACCTTAGCCTATTCCCTGCCTGTACCTTAGCCTATACCCCGCCTGTACCTTAGCCTATTCCCTGCCTGTACCTTAGCCTATTCCCTGCCTGTACCTTAGCCTATTCCCTGCCTGTACCTTAGCCTATACCCTGCCTGTACCTTAGCCTATACCCTGCCTGTACCTTAGCCTATTCCCTGCCTGTACCTTAGCCTATACCCTGCCTGTACCTTAGCCTATACCCTGCCTGTACCTTAGCCTATACCCTGCCTGTACCTTAGCCTATACCCTGCCTGTACCTTAGCCTATACCCTGCCTGTACCTTAGCCTATTCGCTGCCTGTACCTTAGCCTATCAGATTTCCTGTTATGTACCTATTGCCTGATCTCCTGGATGACGTTACTAGTCTTTTCCCTGCCTGTACTGTTGCCTTTTTGGACCCCTGTCGTATGACCTATTATTTGACCGTGCTGGTCATTTATGAACATTTGAACATCTTGGCCATGTTCTGTTATAATCTCCACCCGGCACAGCCAGAAGAGGACTGGCCACCCCACATAGCCTGGTTCCTCTCTAGGTTTCTTCCTAGGTTTTGGCCTTTCTAGGGAGTTTTTCCTAGCCACCGTGCTTCTACACCTGCATTGCTTGCTGTTAGGGGTTTTAGGCCGGGTTTCTGTACAGCACTTTGAGATATCAGCTGATGTATGAAGGGCTATATAAATACATTTGATTTGATTTGATTTGCCCCTGGACCCAGCAACCTGCCGCCTCCTGTGGTCCTTTGCAATAAACACCTGCTGCACCCTGTACTTGAAACCAGCTCTCTGTCTCACCTCGTGTTCATTACACTGGTAAGGAAAATGTGTTCTCAGTCAACTTTATCTGGTAAAATAAGGGTCAAATAAAAGCATAGAAATACACCAATCAATATACCGCATTGTCATCACTACTGCTTCTGACCTGGCGGACTCACAGGTGCAGTATGATACAGGCGTAGATGTTGTAACTGCTGCATGTTGCTGTAGCAGGTGTGTGTGTGTACTTGTTGCATGTTGTGCATGCTCTGCTGTAGCAGGTATGTGTGTGTACCTGTTGCATGTTGTGCATGCTCTGCTGAAGCAGGTGTGTGTGTGTGTCGGGGAAGTGTTCAGGGTCGTCAGGGCGGCAAGCCTTGCCTTGCTCCTTCCTCAGCAGCTCCACCTCATTCCTGTAGGCGTCCAGCTGCCAACGCAGAGAGTCATTCTCCTCCCTCAGAGAGGCCCCAGACTGGCCACACACACCTGGAGGGGAGAGAGGGTTAGACACAAGACACACACCCGGGGAGAGAGATTTAGGCACAACACAACACACACACAACACACACACAACACACACACAACACACACACACAACACACACACACACACACACACACACACACACACACACACACACACACACAACACACACACACACACACACAACACACACACACACACACACACACACACACACACACACACACACACACACACACACACACACACACACACACACACAACACACACACACACACACACACACACACACACACACACACACACACACACACACACACACACACCACACACACACACACACCACACACACACACACACACACACACACACACACACACACACACACACACACACACACAATGTTTTCCCATGCCTCGCAAAGATGGGTGCCTATTGGTAGATTTAATTTTACCTTTATTTTACTAGGCAAGTCAGTTAAGAACAAATTCTTATTTTCAATGACGGCCTAGGAACAGTGGGTTAACTGCCTGTTCAGGGGCAGAACGACAGATTTGTACCTTGTCAGTTCGGGGATTCGAACTTGCAACCTTTCAGTTACTAGTCCAACGCTCTAACCACTAGGCTACCCTGGGTCAAAATAAAATAAAGCAGACATTGAATGTGTATGTGTATGGTTTAGAATGTGAATGTGTATGGTTTAGTTATTAATTACACTTTGGATGGTGTATCCATACACCCAGTCACTACAAATATATAGGTGTCCTTCCTAACTCAGTTGCTGAAGAGGAAGGAAACCACTCAGGGATTTCACCATGAGGCCACTTGTGACTTTCAGAGTTACAGAGTTTAATGGTTGTGATAGGAGAAAAAATTGAAGATGGATCAACAACATTGTAGTTACTCCACAATACTAACCTAAATGACAGAGTGAAAAGAAGGAAGCATTTACAGAATACAAATATTTCTAAAACATGTATCCTGTTTGCAATAAGGCACTAAAGTAAAACTGCTGAATATATTTTCAAGCACGGTGGTAGCTGCATCATGTTATGGGTATCCTTGTCATCGGCAAGTTAATGGAATAGAGCTAAACACAGGCATAACCCTAGAGGAATCCTTTCTGAAGGCACTGTATACTTTAGCAGTCTAAAGGTATAAGTGCTTAGGGGCTAAGGGTTAAGGGCCAAGGGCCAAGGGCTAGGGACTATGCCAGGGGTAAGTTTGGGATTGGGCTCATGCCTGTCCTACCATTTTCCTCCATGCGTATCTTCTTACAGGGGCTCTCATCCGAGTCGTCGTCAGACATCTCCATCTCCTCCTCCCGGCGAATCCCCATGATCTCCTCACTGTGGGCATTCCTCAGCTCCTGTCACATCACAACACAAGGACCCCTCAGTGTCTCAGTACTATACACCCAGCCATATGCCTGCCTAAAAATGGTTTCAACCAGACTGCTCCTGGTAATGTGTTCTAAAATAAAAATGACATAGGTTGTACCTTAAAATGAGTCTGTGGTGGAAGAGAATCAAATTGCCCCTAGACACTGATCTAACATCAGTTTTGTGTTTCACTTCCTGACAGGTTATGGTTAGGATTTAGTTGGGTAGGGTAAACTGATCCTAGATCTGCAGTTTGAACGCTTCCTTTTTTCACATGATAAAGAAGGAGGAGCATAGAAAACATCTCATTCTTCCAGCTGCTCTGATAACTAGAAGTGTCTCAGCTGTGAGGCTGTCTAATACCACCACTGTGAAATCTCTCCTCAGATAAAGTAAATAAGCTTAGCCAATGACTCAGCTATAGGAGAGTGTGATAGAGTTATGAGAGGAGAAGGGAGAGAGAGAGAAAGGGAGAGAGGTTTAAGATGCAGGGATTTGCTATGTGTGACTGTGCGCACAGAAAGCCTCAGCTGCAGTACTGAACCAGCCAGAGCTTTTTCCCTGGAAACTACAGTAGGACATGAAGACGGAGGGATCCAATGGTGTTTAGAGCCGTGATTTCTGCAGTGTCCATTATCAGTTCATATTCAAACTGTAATTTCATACTACTGTCATGGAGGATGTTGATACTGACATCAATAGATAATTCATTCACAGTCATTTGTCATTCAGATAATCTTCAGGCTGCAGTGTTACAGTAATTGCTTGAACTACTTGAACACTTACCAAGCATACTACTGACCCTTAACAAGGGATTTCACAATTGTGGCATGCTAGCAGACTCACTCCATAGTGTGAACTGTTACTGTGTGTCACTTCTTCCAAAGCAATGCCTTACCTCTGGTTGCTCTGACAATAGACATGGCATGATTCCTTTCTCACTGACTTGACTTAGAGACATGTACTGTATGAACATAGACGTCTTACAGTTTGACTTAGGCTTGGGCGGTATACTGTACTGTATGCGTTTTTTAAATGTTTGGAAATAAATAGCGTGTGCACTGCCGGTAATACCGTATACCCCGGTATGGTACAGGAACAGTATGAAGGCATGAACATCTGGATATCGCCCAACCCTAGTATGAATGGTCACATTAGGTTAACATCTGTCCTGATAACTCTGGCCCCCACAGATAGGCACCCTCACATACCTGGCCATTACTTTCAATTCACTTCAATACATTGTCACGGTCACCCAATGGCCAAAATAAAACCAAGGGGGTGTATATTAATCTGATTCAGATCCAGGTTTGTGTTTCTTCAACCAAAAATATCCAGATTCCATGAGATTTATAGGATGTTTTTGTTTAGTTCTAATAAAAGTGATAACTAACATGTATACCATGATATTGTTGAATACTAATTTCTGATTGGTTTGAAGGGCATTCTAGAGAGTGCATTATTTCCCTAGAACGCACAGGATAATTGTACGGTATAATCCAATGGCTATGAAGTTCATTCGATTTTCATAATAGCAAGCTAGGATGACGGTTTGGTTAGCTAAGGTAACATGTCTGTTTGCCTGGTTACCAAGGCAACTACTGTAGCTATCTAGCTAGCTAGTGAACTTGATAGCTAAGTCAGTGGATGTTGTCACATTTCTACTGCGCAAATATGTTAATTTATAGCGAAGATATAAAAGAGATAATCAACTCAGGGCTCTATGCGTTCTATGGAAAATAATGGAACTCCGTGGAAGGTTAGTTCCACTCCACTAACACGTTGTGGAATACACTTTCCATTTTGTGCACTATTTTTCAGAGAACGCATAGCCTTGATTATCCCTTACGTAATGAATAATCCAGAATGCTGACTCCTTGTATTCCCAATGAATTATTTATCTGTCTTAACCCTGGAAGCCTCTGTTGCCATAGCACCCACTCACACTTTCTAGAAGGTTGCGTGTGTGTGTGTGTGTGTGTGTGTGTGTGTGTGTGTGTGTGTGTGTGTGTGTGTGTGTGTGAGTGTGTGTGTGTGTGTGTGTGTGTGTGTGTGTGTGTGTGTGTGTGTGTGTGTGTGTGCGTGCGTGCGTGCGTGCGTGCGTGCGTGCGTGCGTGCGTGCGTGCGTGCGTGTGTGTGTGTGTGTAATAAAATAAGCATTTTGGTGGGTGCTTATATGTATATTTGTCCTATTTACAAGTGTGAATTGGAAATGTGTTTTTTGCATATCCCAACTCTCCCTCAGAGAGTGGGGTCACAGCCAGGGTCTGCCATAATAAACAGCAACCCTGGAGCAATTCTGGCTAAGTACCTTGCTCAAAGGCACAGATTTTTCAACTGGTCGGCTCAGGGATTCGAACATACAACCTTTCGGTTAACTGGCCCAATGATCTAACCGTTAAGCTACCTACCGCCTCTGTGTGAGTGCGTGTGTACGTGCGCATTTCATCGATGTGAGGAAAAAGTCTACGAATGGCACTGTTGAAGAGAAACACACAGCATCAGAAGATCAGAACAGCATGGCTGTCTGTCCATCTGTCTGTGTATCTGTGAGGCCACAGCAGTCTGTCCATCTGTCTGTGTATCTGTGAGGCCACAGCAGTCTGTCCATCTGTCTGTGTATCTGTGAGGCCACAGCAGTCTGTCCATCTGTCTGTGTATCTGTGAGGCCACAGCAGTCTGTCCATCTGTCTGTGTATCTGTGAGGCCACAGCAGTCTGTCCATCTGTCTGTGTATCTGTGAGGCCACAGCAGTCTGTCCATCTGTCTGTGTATCTGTGAGGCCACAGCATTCTGCAACAACAGCAAAATGAAACACAGTAGGACTCATGTCAACCCGGCTAGAGTGTCTGTCTGTTAACCTGTCCTGAGGAGTCCAAACATGACAAGGAGTAGGGGGTAAGGAGAGAGTACCAACCTCACACTGCTTTCTCCAAATGTCTATGTTCTTGCGCTGCGCTTTAGAGAAATGGTCCCATGCCTTCTGCCTGGAGGCAGCGGTGAACACAGCCGTGATCTGCTCGACTTGGGGTGAACAGGAGAGTCAAGACAAGACAAGGCTTTATGTAGAGCTTAGATCCTACTGCACCACCCAGGCACAACAGCACACAGAGGAGACACTAGGGAGCTTCATTCTGCCAGCCTGGGTTAGTAGACCCCATTGCATTTACCTCTACCACCCACCAACATATCATCGCTGTGGGATGAAAGCTTCTAATCTCCAAAACAGAAACTTTTCAGGAAATGTAAAAAGACGTCCATATTTTGTCATTAAAGTTGGAATCTCATTTAGATGAAACGTCTCCAAGGGTCGGCCCAGGTACATTTGTTATTGTTTTTGTTTATTGAAGGAAGAAAGGAGCTTTCGGCCTCTTGGTATAAAAATATCGTTGTACATACTCTGCTGTTCTATCACGCATGCAGTGAAAAAAAAGTGTTTGTTGTCATAATATCGCAAAAGGACGTGGCTGTTTCACCGCTATGGATTCCAGCTTTAACTAACATACAATTATGAAACTTCAGAAGCTATTTTGAATACATTTTCTTGGTCATAGAGTCATTGGAAATAATTGAGTTACAAGGTTTTCATCTGACAGCGACGATATTGAGAATCATTGGGTGGGTTGTGAATTTGCCACATTGTTTTGTTGGTTTGTAGAGTCTGATATGGGTAAATGCTGCTGTATTACCTGGTGACTCCTCCCCAGTGCTGTACAGTACTTACATTTCATACCTGCTGATTCAGTTCCATCAGGACTGTCAAAGACAACATTCTACAATACTAAATGTTTTCATGGATAGAGTACGTCTAGACATACTATTGAAATGTGTCTCATTTCATTTGTCCTGAATCATTCATAACTCTTTTAGGAAGTTATTGCAGTCATCACTATCCTTTCCACCAGTAGAAGGTTGTCTTTAAAGTGTCGGTCTGTTCTAATTGCATACGGTCATATTCCTCTTCAGTAAACAACAGAAGGTTTAAAAAGTGTCACTATTACTGGACATGTGCACTGAACCCGCATCAACATTAAAAATACACCCCCTCATCATCCCCTCTTCTGGTGATTCTGGATCTCTGCACTTTCCATATTAAAGCAGCACCAGAGGACTATATGGCTCTGTTTTATTACGAACAAATACCATTCAAAATAGGACCATGTAAACAGTCATAAGACGTTGATGAATCTTCTTTTCATCTCATTGTCTTTCCAGATTCTATTTAATATCATTTCAATATCAGTCCGTACTGTACATTGACATTGTTTGAGAGTGCCTGCTGGAGGGATACAGTTCTCCGATGCCTACCTGGGAGTTAGGTAGATCAGCTGGTCCTCTCCTGTAGAAAGCTCAGGACACCGTACTGTACTTACCTTTGCCTGGGCTCTGACCTCTGTCATCCTCCCTAACTACTGGCTTATCACTGTACAGCTGTATAGAACAACTGGTCTTTAGTGCTTTGTGAAGGGAACTGTAGTACACTGTGTCTAGGATGGGTTTATGAGAATAAAGTGTCACAGGAAGTGTATAGTGTGTCTTAGTTAGATGCTTACACTGAGTCAATATGGCCAGCAGGGCATTTTTAAACGTCTCCTTGGCTAGCTCCATCTCCTCCTCGTGCTGGGCCTTCTCACTCATCAGCCTCCGGACGTGGCTATTGGCCGACTGGATCATAGAATAGAAGTTATTGGCCGACCGCCGGTTGACCTCACCACGGTCAATCCACGTGAACAGGACTGCAGTCGCCTCACTGAACTTATGGTCATCTGGAGGAGGATGATGGGGGAGAGCGAGAGGAGAGGATTTAGGGTGAGGTTTTTAAACCGTGAAGCTGAAAGCCTATGAAACTGTACATTGGTATTCCTTGAAATAAACTACACTGAACAAAAATATAAATGAAACATGCAACAATTTCAAAGATTTGACTGAGTTACAGTTCATATAAGGAAATGTGTCAATTGAAATAAGTTCATTAGTCCCTAATCTATGGATTTCATATGACAGAGAATATAGATATGCATCTTTTGGTCACCGATACCTCAAAAAAAAGGTAGGAGCGTGGATCAGAAAACCAGTTGGTATCTGCGGTAACTACCATTTACCTCCTGCAGCGCGACATATCTCCTCCACATAGAGTTGATCAGGCTGTTGATTGTGGCCTGTGGAATGTTGTCCCTCTCCTCTTCAATGGCTGTGCGAAGTTGCTGGATATCGGCGGGAACTGGAACATGCTGTCGTACACGTCGATCCAGAGCATCCAAAACATGTTCAATGGGTGACATGTCTGGTGAGTATGCAGGACATGGAAGAACTGGGACATTTTCAGCTTCCAGGAATTGTTTAAAGATCCTTGCGACATGGGGCTGTGCATTATCATGCTGAAACATGAGTTGATGGCTGCGGATGAATGGCACAACAATTGGCCTCAGGATCTCATCACGTTATCTCTGTGCATTCAACTTGCCATCAATAAAATGCAATTGTATTCGTTGTCTGTAGCTTATACCTGCCCATAACATAACCGCACCGCCACCATAGGGCTCTCTGGTCACAACATTAACATCAGCTCACCACTTTCCCACACGACGCCATACACTCTGTCTGCCATCTGCCTGGTACAGTTGAAACAGGTGTTCATCCGTTAGAGCAAACTTCTCCAGCGTGCCAGTGGGCATCAAATGTGAC
Source organism: Oncorhynchus gorbuscha (assembly GCF_021184085.1). Taxonomy (NCBI): domain Eukaryota; kingdom Metazoa; phylum Chordata; class Actinopteri; order Salmoniformes; family Salmonidae; genus Oncorhynchus; species Oncorhynchus gorbuscha. The sequence continues at coordinate 75,051,636 of NC_060181.1, forward strand.
CATTTGCCAACTGAAGTTGGTTATGACCCTGGTGAGGATGACGAGCACACAGATGATCTTCCTTGAGATGGTTTCTGACAGGTGGCTGGTCTCAGACGATCCCGTAGGTGAAGAAGCCGGATGTTGAGGTCCTGGTTGAAGTGGTTACACGTGATCTGTGGTTATGAGGCCGGTTGGACGTACTGCCAAATTCTCTAAAACGACGATGGAGGTGGTTTATGGTAGAGAAATTAACATTGAATTATCTGGCAACAGCTCTGGTGGCCATTCCTGCAGTCAGCATGCCAATTGTATGCGCCCTCCCTCATTGTGTTGTATGACAAAACTGCACATTTTAGAGTGGCCTTTTTATTCCCAGCACAAGGTACAATGTGTAATGATCATGCTGTTTTATCAGCTTGTTGATATGCCACACCTGTCAAGTGGATGGATTATCTTGGCAAAGTAGAAATGGTCACACACAGGGAGGTTAACAAATTTGTGCACAAAAATACACCTTTTGTGTATATGAAACCTTTTATTTTATTTCAGCTCATGAAACACTTTACATGTTGCGTTTATATTTTTATTCAGTGTATACTGCCATGTTTATTTCTCATTATATTTCTCTTTCCTTCATGCTTCAGTGCACAGGTATAGAACAGCATGGGGAGATGAACTATCAGACTGTTTCATATCTTCTGAGTGTCTTTGGATGAGACAGTCTTCTGTGCATCTAGGTTTGAATCAACAGAAACTTGTCATTGAGTGAGCACAGCCTCTTTAACGGTCCGTGTCTCCGTGGGCCTTTGTTGAGCGTATTCTTCACATTTGAATAATAATTGAAAAGTGCCACAGAGCCGCGTCCGATCACATAGCTCGGGGGGGAATTAGAAATCATTTAATGAGCTCAATACCCACTGCAACACGACCTAAGAGCACACTGTCGCTTGGTTGAAAACACTTTTCACCGCACAGCTCTAGTACTATTCAAAAGAGGCAGCAGAGTGCAATCATACAATCATATTATAAAGCAGTCACATGAAGGTATTGCGGGCCAGCACAACACAGGAATAATGGAAGTCTATTTCCCCTGCCTTTTCAATGAATAATCAAAGCAAAATATCTCTCTGTGTTTGGCTATGTGTAATTCTTGGAGAACTAAACATCTCTATAGTAATAGCCAGTGGTGTAGTGGAGGGTAAACCTTTCTTTATTTTGTGCAAGCGTTTACCCACCCATCGCTTGATAGGTGTGTGACATAGACTCACACACATATAAACACACACGCACTCTTGCTCGCCCTCTTCGCTCCCCTCCTCTCTCTCTGCCATCTGTTGTGACGAACAGTCAGGCAGTTTCTAGTGCTGCAGCCTCAGTGTAAAGGCTATAAGTGTCCCTTCATAGAAGCAGCTGTATGTGAGTTGAGAGAGAGACAGAGTAATGCACTGTAATGTGGTAATGAATATGATTAAGGTATTTACCCAGCTGAGAATGTAAAAGCATTAACCAGAGGCTGTTTGAATGAATATGATTATGGAGAAACAGAACACTTTCAAACACCTCTCTGAACAGAGAGCAGAGACAGTGGAACAGGGGGACAAGGAGGATCGCACAGAAAGAGAGAAAGAGAGAAGCAATATGAGCAGGAAAGCACAGAATTGGAAAATGAATAAAGCATCAGTGATGGGAATGAGGAGACAGGACGACACACATTTCGCACCAGCGTGATGAAGAAATCTAGGAATTTGGAGCACCAGGGAATGTGATGAAGGGAAGGGAGGGGTGTCTAATAAGGGGAGCATGACATCTCCCAGCCCTGACCCAATACATTATCCTACGCTTCATTGAGAGATGATAGACAAAGAGACTCTGCTTGTATCAATGTGACTCCTCCAATAGTTAATGTGACATGTCTGTTCTTACTGCCAAAGGAAAAGGAAATGGAGAGAGGGAGACAGAGACAGAATTTTGATGAGGTGTTGTGATGCAGTTAGTTTCATGTCAGCTCTCTCTCTCTCTCTCTCTCTCTCTCTCTCTCTCTCTCTCTCTCTCTCTCTCTCTCTCTCTCTCTCTCTCTCTCTCTCTCTCTCTCTCTCTCTCTCTCTCTCTCTCTCTCTCTCTCTCTCTCTCTCTCTTCATATTGAACTGTATTGGAGATGCAGTGTCTGATGCCCTTTGGGCTTCTTCAGCAGAGAGAGAGAGGCAGGCAGACGGGATGCAGCCGGGATGCACCATGTGGGGAGGCAGCGGGGGGGCTGACTGATGGCTGATGAGATAGAGGGGGCAACAGAGTCAAACTCTGCTATCAGATGTCATAACACTAGCTCTCTGTCCAGGAAGGATTTCAGATCCACATATTAAGGTAATGCTATTGGGAAGGTGCTAATAACAGTGTTGAGCATGTCATAAGGAAGGAAGATGATAACCATGACTGTATTTTTCATGCAGAGAGAGTATGTGTGGTGTTCAGTTCAGTCCTAGCAGACAGTGGTTTAGATCAATAACTCATTTAGATGATGGGAGAATGAGAATTTTCTAATCTCTTTTCATATTTAATTACGTCTGACATTTCTTAATATCAATTGACATGACAGAGGAATGGTGAATTTCTCTAAATGATAGGAAGACAATATTCATGAGAAGGTGCATTATAGATTATTCCTATACTGTAAATTAGGACGGGGTCTGTAAAACAGTGTGCAGCTCTGACCTTTACACACATTTATACACCACCATGGCCCACCTGCAGCACACACACAGCTGGACATAGTGCTAGAGGGTGGGGGTGACACACACACAGCTGGACAAAGTGCTAGAGGGTGGGGGTGACACACACACAGCTGGACATAGTGCTAGGGGGTGGGGGTGACACACACACAGCAGGGGGGGCAGCTGCTAGAGGCACAGCTGGACATAGTGCTAGAGGGTGGGGGTGACACACACAGCGGAGGGCAGCTGCTAGAGGCATAGCTGGACATAGTGCTAGAGGGTGGGGGTGACACACACACACATCTGGACAAAGTGCTAGAGGGTGGGGGTGACACACACAGCGGAGGGCAGCTGCTAGAGGCACAGCTGGACATAGTGCTAGAGGGTGGGGGTGACACACACACAGCTGGACAAAGTGCTAGAGGGTGGGGGTGACACACACACAGCTGGACAAAGTGCTAGAGGGTGGGGGTGAAACACACACAGCGGAGGGCAGCTGCTAGAGGCACAGCTGGACATAGTGCTAGGGGTGGGGGTGACACACACAGCGGAGGGCAGCTGCTAGAGGCACAGCTGGACATAGTGCTAGAGGGTGGGGGTGACACACACAGCGGAGGGCAGCTGCTAGAGGCACAGCTGGACATAGTGCTAGGGGGTGGGGGTGACACACACAGCGGAGGGCAGCTGCTAGAGGCACAGCTGGACATAGTGCTAGAGGGTGGGGGTGACACACACAGCGGAGGGCAGCTGCTAGAGGCACAGCTGGACATAGTGCTGGACATAGTGCTAGGGGTGGGGGTGACACACACAGCGGAGGGCAGCTGCTAGAGGCACAGCTGGACATAGTGCTAGGGGTGGGGGTGACACACACACACAGCGGGGGGGGCAGCTGCTAAAAGCACAGCTGGACATAGTGCTAGGGGGTGGGGGTGACACACACACACAGCGGGGGGGGGGGCAGCTGCTAAAAGCACAGCTGGACATAGTGCTAGGGGGTGGGGGTGACACACACAGCGGAGGGCAGCTGCTAGAGGCACAGCTGGACATAGTGCTAGAGGGTGGGGGTGACACACACAGCGGAGGGCAGCTGCTAGAGGCACAGCTGGACATAGTGCTAGGGGGTGGGGGTGACACACACAGCGGAGGGCAGCTGCTAGAGGCACAGCTGGACATAGTGCTAGAGGGTGGGGGTGACACACACAGCGGAGGGCAGCTGCTAGAGGCACAGCTGGACATAGTGCTAGGGGGGTGGGGGTGACACACACAGCGGAGGGCAGCTGCTAGAGGCACAGCTGGACATAGTGCTAGGGGTGGGGGTGACACACACACACAGCGGGGGGGGCAGCTGCTAAAAGCACAGCTGGACATAGTGCTAGGGGTGGGGGTGACACACACACACAGCGGGGGGGGGCAGCTGCTAAAAGCACAGCTGGACATAGTGCTAGGGGGTGGGGGTGACACACACAGCGGAGGGCAGCTGCTAGAGGCACAGCTGGACATAGTGCTAGAGGGTGGGGGTGACACACACAGCGGAGGGCAGCTGCTAGAGGCACAGCTGGACATAGTGCTAGGGGGTGGGGGTGACACACACAGCGGAGGGCAGCTGCTAGCTGGACATAGTGCACAGCTGGACATAGTGGACATAGTGCTAGGGGTGGGGTGACACACACAGCGGAGGGCAGCTGCTAGAGGCACAGCTGGACATAGTGCTAGGGGGTGGGGGTGACACACACAGCGGAGGGCAGCTGCTAGAGGCACAGCTGGACATAGTGCTAGGGGGTGGGGGTGACACACACAGCGGAGGGCAGCTGCTAGAGGCACAGCTGGACATAGTGCTAGGGGTGGGGGTGACACACACACAGGGGGGGGGCAGCTGCTAAAGGCACAGCTGGACATAGTGCTAGAGGGTGGGGGTGACACACACAGCTGGACATAGTGCTAGAGGGTGGGGGTGACACACACAGCTGGACAAAGTGCTAGAGGGTGGGGGTGACACACACAGCTGGACAAAGTGCTCATTGGTCCACTCACCTTTCAATCTCTCCGCCAGCTGTCCCGCCTCATGCTCGGAGAAATGCATGATGGGAGGTGGCGAGGGCGGACGGAGGAAGTCTTCGTGGATCTTGCGTCGGTGTCGTTCCTCCCTGGCCAGCAGCCTCTGTTGACATTCCCACTCATACAGGTCGTCTCTGGCCTGAGCAAAGTCCACGTGCATCCTCCCTGAGTCCTTCTTATCTGTACTGGAGCCGATACGCATCCGGTAGCCTGGGGAAACAGGGCAGTTAGCGTCAGATACACTAAACACAACCATACAGATACATTCAACACACAGACAAACACACAGCACACAAATTGTGTATACAGTCATGTAAACTCATACAGTCAAATACAATCACCACAAAGACCATTAGCAAACCAAAAGGACAAACTACATTTTCAACTATTCATTATGTTAAAATATTATCTAGTCCTCCTCATCTATATTCACATCTCCAGCCTGCATAGCTACAGTCTATTTCTTTCTCCTCCAGCCTGCATAGCTACAGTCTATTTCTTTCTCCTCCAGCCTGCATAGCTACAGTCTATTTCTTTCTCCTCCAGTCTGCATAGCTACAGCCATCATTTCATTTCTCTCTTCTGCTTTAAGTGTCAAACCTCAAAGGTCGCTGTTTTAACTCCTCTACAGTGATCATAATGTTAATACATACTCTATTAAAATGGAATACTTTAAAACTGCTGCAACATATACAATAGTTATGCTGACCACTGACCAGAGAGGTAGAGGATTGTGTCTATATGTTGTGTGATAGTATATCATTTGCATGGTATAGTATAGTATACAATACTAAAGTACAGTATAGCATAGTAAAGTAAAGCATACAGTAGTATAGTATAGTAACGTATACAGTAGTATATTAAAGTAAAGTATAGTATAGTAAAGTATACAGTAGTATAGTAAAGTAAAGTATAGTATAGTAAAGTATACAGTAGTATAGTAAAGTCAAGTATAGTATAGTATTGACCGGAGAGGTAGACAGCATTGTATATAAGTTGTGTGTATAGATATAGTATTGGTATAGTATAGTACTGACCAGAGAGGTATACAGCATTGTATATACATTGTGTGTATAGATATAGTATTCCTATAGTATAGTACTGACCAGAGAGGTATACAGCATTGTATGTAAGTTGTGTGTATAGACATAGTATTGGTATAGTATAGTACTGACCAGAGAGGTAGACAGCATTGTATATAAGTTGTGTGTATAGATATAGTATTGGTATAATATAGTACTGACCAGAGAGGTAGAGGGACTTATCCACCATGAACTCCTCACTGAAGCGAATGTGACAGAAGTTTTTCTTGCTCTTCCTGATAGCGATGATCTCACCACACTGATCAAACACCTCCCTGATGATCTCCTCGCTGGCATTCTCCGGCAGACCCCCCACAAACACCGTCTTACACCCTGGGGGCCGCTCACGTGTTGATGGAGGAGGCAGGTCTGGAACATCATACATGCTCTGGTCACATCTAATAGCAATTCTTGTGACCATATTACGGACAGTCAATATATGAATGCATTTATACTAATTTCGAAAAGCATGCAAGAGTGTGTGCGTCAGTGTGTGTGTGCGTGCGTGCGTGAGTGTGTGTGTGTGTGTGTGTGTGTGTGTGTGTGTGTGTGTGTGTGCATGCGTGAGTGCGTGTGTGTGTGTGTGTGTGTGTGTGCGTGTGTGTGCTTACTGGGGTTCTGAGGGAACAGGGTGCAGCTCTGGCAGTGGATGATCTCCTTGATGATGGGCATCTCAGGGGGACCAGGGGGAGGAGGGACCAGGCTGATACCTGCTATCATGGGGTTGATGGGACCTAGGAGACTCAAACCTGGGTCAAAGCCCTGGATACAGAGAGAATCTGGAGGAGAGAGAGAGGACAAGGAAAGTTAGTCTGGAGGAGAGGAGAGGAAGGGAAGGGAGAAGAAAAGATGTACAATGAGACCCAGCCCTTGGTCAAAGCCTGGATACAGGTAGAACCTGGAGGAGAGAGACTGAGACAGAGACAGAGATAGAGACAGAGCAGAGAGCAATAGATGGACACAACCTATTCATATCTTCAGAACACAACCAAATGAGAGTGGTAGAACAGACAAGACATCAGCAGACATCTCCCCTTTCTCAGGTCTTAGAGAGAGAACAGATACTGATCTACATTAGAGTAGAAACCAATCTGACTGCAGCTGTCACACAAGCCTGTCGCTACTGTGAGGATACAAATAGTCATGGATACAGATATAAATATACAAATGTAGAATCGCATCTTCATATCTATGAAATCATCAATCACGTCCTCACTGCAGATTTAAGTTTGTCAGCAGAAGGTGAGTGTAAATAGTGTGTGTAGGAGTGAGAATGATTCTATGTGATGCTGTCAGAAAGATTCCAGTACTCAACATAAATCCCTACACTGCAGTATTTGCTGTTCTAAAGAGGCTGAAAAAGCAAATAAGTCCTGCTTCTATACTGGCTGTATCTGGCGAAGCCTAGAAGAGAAAGTGTCTGGCGCTGTGAATAAGTCAAGTGTGTTTTATTACAGAGAAGGAGTTTTTAAGAGAAGCTGCAAGTCCTTGAGGCTGGAGAGAGAAAAGACAGATAAAATAAATCTGGAAGATTATCGCCCATAAATCTCCCGAGTCGCAATCATGTGTAATCTGAGATTGTGTAGATCTGTGGAAAAGTCATTCAAGTGTTCCCTGTGTAATCCTGAAAGGTAAATGATATTTATCCTCTCCCCACATTCATCATCAACTAATGCTGTTTCTTTTTCCACTCTTTCTTTTCCCCTCCCGGTGAAAATAATTCAAGGCCGTTAGTGGCCCCGGCCACGCTCTGCTAACATCTGCCAGGGGGGAGAGAGTTCACACTTTGTTTTTGTCATCATTTAATTTCTCTCTCTCTCGCTCTTTTCCTTTCCTCCCTCCCTCTCTTCTCTCCCCTCGGCAGGTTTGTGAGAGTGGCCACTGGGTTTGCTAGGTTCTGGATCTCCCCTCAGGAAACAGCTGCTCTTAATTACCGTGAAGGTGAGATGTCATCCATCACACACACTCTGTAACCCCCATTAGCTTTCTCCTCCTCTTCTCTCTCACTCTTATTTTTCCCTTCCCTCTCTCTCCCCCAGTCTCTGAACAGTCCCTGCGTATCTCTTTCCTTCTCTCCTTGTCATTCCAGATCTCTCCATCTCTCCCCGTTGAACCTCAGTTCTGTGCTCCAGGAGGATATCAGTATTAATCTGTCTTTCCCTTGTCTCTTAGGAGGATCCAATCCAGCCGTCCAGCCCTGCTGTCTCTGTACTGTACAGTACATTACTGACCCAATGGAACCCCCGGTCTGGTTCCTTCCTTCTTTTCCTCACGTAATCCCAGATCTGAGAGGGTTGGATAGGGTGAAACCAATCAAATCAGCCAGTCAAACTCTGCCTTGACTTTCCAGTCAGAAAATAGTTCCAAATCTAGCACACTCAATGCAGTGATCTTTCCCCCCAGTGTAATAACAGTCCTACAGTTCCTTCAGAAAGTATTCACACCCCTTGATTTACTCCACGTTGTTGTGTTACAGCCTGACTTCTTTATTGATTCAATTCTGAATTTTGTCACTGACCTACACATAATAGCCCATAATATCAAAGTGGAAAGGACTTCTGCTTAGGACTTCTGCTTAGGACTTCTGCCTAGGACTTCTGCCTAGGACTTCTGCCTAGGACTTCTGCTTAGGACTTCTGCCTCGGACTTCTGCCTAGGACTTCTGCATGGGACTTCTGCCTGGGACTTCTGCCTAGGACTTCTGCCTATGACTTCTGCTTAGGACTTCTGCTTAGGACTTCTGCTTAGGACTTCTGCTTAGGACTTCTGCCTAGGACTTCTGCCTAGGACTTCTGCATAGGACTTCTGCCTGAGACTTCTGCCTAGGACTTCTGCCTAGGACTTCTGCCTGGGACTTCTGCCTAGGACTTCTGCCTAGGACTTCTGCCTGGGACTTCTGCCTGGGACTTCTGCCTAGGACTTCTGCCTGGGACTTCTGCCTAGGACTTCTGCCTAGGACTTCTGCCTGGGACTTTT
>NC_060181.1:75070439-75075439 GCF_021184085.1 Oncorhynchus gorbuscha
ATGGGCTGACCTTTAACCCCTAACTCAATCAATGGTTGTTCTGAGAAAAGTACCATTTCCCTGTGAAATGTGTCAGAATTCTGATCGATCCCTGATTGGCATAATGAGGTAATGTAGGAATGTGACACTGTACTGTAAGTCAATGAACACAGGACCCTATAGATGATTCTATTCAATGAAAATATAAACTGTTCATTTTTTTGAGGAAAGGCTACCGGTATGGTGTATTCAATACGTGTTGTGAGAAAGCAGGCATTTGCTCCAATTCCATATTTTTCTTTTGTGTCATTGTGGTTTCTAGTTTCCTAAGGGACTATAGTTAGCTGCAGTGTGATCTGTATTCCTGTCACGCCTCCTCCGTCGTCTCAGACCACCCCGCAGTAATCATCATTATTCAACTCTGACACCAGGAAATCAAGTCAGCCGCTACACCACCCAGCCGTAACTAAGATACAATCATATGAATAGTTTTTCATTAACAACAGTTTTCCTTCCTTTAAATAGCTCTGGGATATCTTCAGTTCTGTGGGTTTTGGAGCGAGGCCTATGTCTGAAACTTTTATTCCCACTTGGCTGACAAATACAGTTATCTTTAGAGTTACTTGTTGTATGTCAACACATTCCTGTGTCTTTAGGCTGATAGGACCTGCCACTGTTGTCATCACACACACATTATGAACACTGCGCTGCACTAGGAATAATAATGACACACAGAAACACACAGTGGACATTTTATTACAATCAGGCCAACAAGGGAGGTTGATGAATTTCAGGATTGCGAAAACAAGCTCCTTTGAGGACAGTCCCATACAATATCTTATAACAGTAGCTCCAGTCATGTTCAGTATGAGGACGATGTCATCGTTGTGACTCTGAGCTTTTAGAAGCATCATCCCACTCCAGAGCCTAACTACGCTGAACAGCTTTATACACAGACACCTCCATTTGGTATGCTGTTCCTATCCAAAGTCAATCATGTATCCAACGGGGCACAGTAGACAACATCTACTTTACTGTCAAACACAAACACTAGGCAATATTTTATCCTCCACTGTCTGTCCTTCGGCTCTCTCTCTCTCTCTCTCCCTCTCCCTCTCTCTCTCTTTCTCTCTCTCTCTCTCTCTCCCTCTCCCTCTCTCTCTCTCTCTCTCTCTCTCTCTCCCTCCCTCTCTCTCATTATTTGTCTATCTCTCCAGGTGGTACCAGCATGATGCCGAGTAGTGAGGTAATGTAGCATCACAAACATAAATATATACCTCTCCTCCCTCTTCCCCTCTCACTCTGTTCCTGTTCTCTTTCTCCTCTCCGCCCTGTTTTCACTGCAGTTTGATTGAACAGCTTATCCCCCTGACAAGTGACAAGGCTGTTTCTCTTCCCCCCTCTCCATCATCCCCCTCTCTCTGTGTCAAATTTCTTCTTTGCTCCCTTTATTCCTTCCCCCTTCTCTCAGCTAAACCTCTACTCTCCCTCTCTGTACACTACTCCACCTCCTCTCCTCTCCCTCTCTGTACACTCCTCCACCTCCTCTCCTCTCCCTCTCTGTACACTCCTCCACCTCCTCTACTCTCCCTCTCTGTACACTCCTCCACCTCCTCTCCTCTCCCTCTCTGTACACTCCTCCACCTCCTCTACTCTCCCTCTCTGTACACTCCTCCACCTCCTCTCCTCTCCCTCTCTGTACACTCCTCCACCTCCTCTCCTCTCCCCCTCTGTACACTCCTCCACCTCCTCTCCTCTCCCTCTCTGTACACTCCTCCACCTCCTCTCCTCTCCCCCTCTGTACACTCCTCCACCTCCTCTCCTCTCCCCCTCTGTACACTCCTCCACCTCCTCTCCTCTCCCTCTCTGTACACTCCTCCACCTCCTCTACTCTCCCTCTCTGTACACTCCTCCACCTCCTCTCCTCTCCCTCTCTGTACACTCCTCCACCTCCTCTACTCTCCCTCTCTGTACACTCCTCCACCTCCTCTCCTCTCCCTCTCTGTACACTCCTCCACCTCCTCTCCTCTCCCCCTCTGTACACTCCTCCACCTCCTCTCCTCTCCCTCTCTGTACACTCCTCCACCTCCTCTCCTCTCCCCTCTGTACACTCCTCCACCTCCTCTCCTCTCCCCCTCTGTACACTCCTCCACCTCCTCCCTCTCCCCCTCTGTACACTCCTCCACCTCCTCTCCTCTCCCCCTCTGTACACTCCTCCACCTCCTCTCCTCTCCCCTCTGTACACTCCTCCACCTCCTCTCCTCTCCCTCTCTGTACACTCCTCCACCTCCTCTCCTCTCCCTCTCTGTACACTCCTCCACCTCCTCTCCTCTCCCCTCTGTACACTCCTCCACCTCCTCTCCTCTCCCCCTCTGTACACTCCTCCACCTCCTCTCCTCTCCCCTCTGTACACTCCTCCACCTCCTCTCCTCTCCCCCTGTACACTCCTCCACCTCCTCTCCTCTCCCTCTCTGTACACTCCTCCACCTCCTCTCCTCTCCCTCTCTGTACACTCCTCCACCTCCTCTCCTCTCCCTCTCTGTACACTCCTCCACCTCCTCTCCTCTCCCTCTCTGTACACTCCTCCACCTCCTCTCCTCTCCCCTCTGTACACTCCTCCACCTCCTCTCCTCTCCCCCTCTGTACACTCCTCCACCTCCTCTCCTCTCCCCTCTGTACACTCCTCCACCTCCTCTCCTCTCCCTCTCTGTACACTCCTCCACCTCCTCTCCTCTCCCCTCTCTGTACACTCCTCCACCTCCTCTCCTCTCCCCCTCTGTACACTCCTCCACCTCCTCTCCTCTCCCCCCTCTGTACACTCCTCCACCTCCTCTCCTCTCCCTCTGTACACTCCTCCACCTCCTCTCCTCTCCCCCTCTGTACACTCCTCCACCTCCTCTCTCTCCCTCTCTGTACACTCCTCCACCTCCTCTCTCTCCCTCTCTGTACACTCCTCCACCTCCTCTCCTCTCCCCTCTGTACACTCCTCCACCTCCTCTCCTCTCCCCTCTGTACACTCCTCCACCTCCTCTCCTCTCCCTCTGTACACTCCTCCACCCTCCTCTCCTCTCCCTCTCTGTACACTCCTCCACCTCCTCTTCTCTCCCTCTGTACACTCCTCCACCTCCTCTACTCTCCCTCTCTGTACACTCCTCCACCTCCTCTCCTCTCCCTCTGTACACTCCTCCACCTCCTCTCCTCTCCCTCTCTGTACACTCCTCCACCTCCTCTCCTCTCCCCTCTGTACACTCCTCCACCTCCTCTCCTCTCCCCCTCTGTACACTCCTCCACCTCCTCTCCTCTCCCCCTCTGTACACTCCTCCACCTCCTCTCCTCTCCCTCTGTACACTCCTCCACCTCCTCTCCTCTCCCCTCTGTACACTCCTCCACCTCCTCTTCTCTCCCCTCTGTACACTCCTCCACCTCCTCTCCTCTCCCTCTCTGTACACTCCTCCACCTCCTCTCCTCTCCCCCTCTGTACACTCCTCCACCTCCTCTACTCTCCCTCTCTGTACACTCCTCCACCTCCTCTCCTCTCCCTCTGTACACTCCTCCACCTCCTCTCCTCTCCCCTCTGTACACTCCTCCACCTCCTCTCCTCTCCCTCTGTACACTCCTCCACCTCCTCTCCTCTCCCCTCTGTACACTCCTCCACCTCCTCTTCTCTCCCCCTCTGTACACTCCTCCACCTCCTCTCCTCTCCCCCTCTGTACACTCCTCCACCTCCTCTCCTCTCCCCTCTGTACACTCCTCCACCTCCTCTACTCTCCCTCTCTGTACACTCCTCCACCTCCTCTCCTCTCCCTCTGTACACTCCTCCACCTCCTCTCCTCTCCCCCTCTGTACACTCCTCCACCTCCTCTTCTCTCCCCCTCTGTACACTCCTCCACCTCCTCTCCTCTCCCCCTCTGTACACTCCTCCACCTCCTCTCCCTCTCTGTACACTCCTCCACCTCCTCTTTCCATCCCAAATCCCTGTTATTTTTGTACACCCTCCCTCTCCCTCATTCCCTAACCCCTTCTCTCCCTCTGATCTCTCATCTTCCTCCTCTCCTCCTCTCTCTCCTTCCCTTCTCTCTCGTGGTCGTCCGTAGATACCCAGCCCCGCCGAGTATTTGCGCTCACTTTCACACAGCATTAAATATTCACAACAGAACACGTGTCCTCTTCAACATTCAGGACCTCACTTGAAATCTCTGAATCTTTCACAAGCAGACGCAACAACGCTCAGACCTAGAACCGCTGTGCACAGACACACAACCACAAACACTGAACACAAACATGGAGGACAGGGAAAAATGTTACAGGTCAACATTTCCAGGAGAGGGGTCGGCTCTGTTCCAAGCTCAATGTTGCATACTACATAGAATGAATCCATGTATTGGGCATGCATCCTAACTAGGACGCAAGTATGGATAGGAGGGATTAACCCTAGATAAATGTTAGTAACAGGACAGAGTGGTACAAATAAATGTAAGATCTTAATTTGGTTACTCTATTGCAGGAGAACAGGACATTTTAAACGTGAAGTGTATTTGAGGCTTTAAAAGGCTTCTGAAGTTTGTAATTTTCACTTAAAAATGTCAGACTTTATTTTCCCTTAAAAAAATGTATCGGCGCCTACAAAAATGTCTATTAATTATAATTTATGTAATAATTCACATTTTCTGTTGCGCAGGATTATATTCCTGCTGTAGCAAACTGGCTAAAATTAAGATCATACATCTGTAGCCCTGAATGGGAGAGAAGATCTCAATGTGCTCCACATATGTGTCCGGGGCATATCAGTACCAAATGTTACGCAGGATGTCCACATTAAGAATAAAATAACATTCAGAAACCAACATTAGAGTTATAAGCTTCTCACTTGTTTCAAATAGATTTGATTCCACAGAAGTCAGAGGTTCCCATATGTGCCCTGCTAAATTCTCCAGTGATTCCATATGTCAGGGAAGATTCCAAACATTCCTTTGCTATCTTTGGCAGTTTGTCAAAAATGTCGGAGAAAAGGGTTCTTAACC
>NC_060181.1:75080439-75102939 GCF_021184085.1 Oncorhynchus gorbuscha
CTGCTAATGGGGTCAGAGAGAGAACGCACAGAAACACTACGTGTTTTAACAACCATACGAGGTGACAGCTATATTACAGGCCATACTGTTTCTGTCTCAATCTCCCCATAGAAACAACAGTGACAGCACCATCAACAAAAAACAGAAGGGATTTGTTGCAGCTCTGTCGAAGGCTGGGTCTGTACTATGTCAATGGTAGGTTACGGGGGATTCTTTGGGGGAGATTGACCTATTGCTCACCTCTTGGCCACAGCACGGTAGACTATATGATTACAGACATTGACCCTTTCTCTCTCAGCTCATTCACTGTCAAGCCACTAACACCTCTGTCTGATCACAGCCAAATGACGTTGTTCCTCCAAAGAACAGACATGGAAACAACTAGACATTCACAGCCCAGTAAGCTGTACAACATCAGAAATTCATACAGATGGGCCCAAAACAGCACAGAAGAATATCAGAAAACAACAAGTAACCAAAAAATCCAAACACACATTCGATATCTTTCTGGATACCACAAACCCTCACAGAAGGCATCAATTTAGAGTAGCAGTAAAAAACCTTAACAATATATTCAGAAAAATGGCAAAAGAAGCACAACTGAAATTGATTAAAAAATATATATAAAATACATTTACCACAAACTGGTTTGATACAAATTGTAAAATTATCAGGAAAAAACATAGAACATTATCAAACTAAAAGCACAGAGACCCAAATAATGGGGAAGTACGTCTTCATTACTGCGAGAATTTAAAACTCTATAAACTGACACTAATTGAGGAATCCATAAACACAAACAACTTCTGGCAAAATTAGAAAAAACTAAAAAGAGAAACTAGAGGAATTAGCCATACAATGGTGTCAAATGTAAAATGGCGCCGGAAAAAACTGCGGGGTTGGGCGATTATGTGGGATTTATTCACGTTATTTGTAATTTATTTTGTACATAATGTTTCTGCAGCCGTATCTTACGGCAGAAAAGAGCTTCTAGATATCAGGACAGAGATCACTCACCTCAGATTAGACAAAGAGCTTCTAGATATTTACAGAGATCACTCATTTAAGATTAGACTAAGAGCTTCTAGATATCAGGACAGAGATCACTCACCTCAGATTAGACAAAGAGCTTCTGGATATCAGGACAGAGATCACTACCTCAGATTAGACTAAGAGCTTCTAGATATCAGGACAGAGATCACCCACCTCGGATTAGACTAAGAGCTTCTAGATATCAGGACAGAGATCACTCACCTCAAATTAGACAAAGAGCTTCTGGATATCAGGACAGAGATCACTCACCTCAGATTAGACAAAGAGCTTCTAGATATCAGGACAGAGATCACTCACCTCAGATTAGACAAAGAGCTTCTGGATATCAGGACAGAGATCACTCACCTCGGATTAGACAAAGAGCTTCTGGATATCAGGACAGAGATCACTACCTCAGATTAGACTAAGAGCTTCTAGATATCAGGACAGAGATCACTCACCTCAGATTAGACAAAGAGCTTCTGGATATCAGGACAGAGATCACTTAGACAAAGAGCTTCTGGATATCAGGACAGAGATCACTACCTTTAGACTAAGAGCTTCTAGATATCAGGACAGAGATCACTCACCTCAGATTAGATAAAGAGCTTCTGGATATCAGGACAGAGATCACTCACCTCGGATTAGACAAAGAGCTTCTGGATATCAGGACAGAGATCACTACCTCAGATTAGACTAAGAGCTTCTAGATATCAGGACAGAGATCACTTCTTAGATAAGAGCTTCATATCAGGACAGAGATCACTACCTCAGATTAGACTAAGAGCTTCTAGATATCAGGACAGAGATCACTCACCTCGGATTAGACTAAGAGCTTCTAGATATCAGGACAGAGATCACTCACCTCGGATTAGACTAAGAGCTTCTAGATATCAGGACAGAGATCACTCACCTCAGATTAGACTAAGAGCTTCTGGATATCAGGACAGAGATCACTCACCTCAGATTAGACTAAGAGCTTCTAGATATCAGGACAGCGATCACTCACCTCGGATTAGACTAAGAGCTTCTAGATATCAGGACAGAGATCACTCACCTCGGATTAGACAAAGAGCTTCTGTATATCAGGACAGAGATCACTCACCCCGGATTAGACAAAGAGCTTCTGGATATCAGGACAGAGATCACTCACCTCGGATTAGACTAAGAGCTTCTGGATATCAGGACAGAGATCACTCACCTCGGATTAGACTAAGAGCTTCTAGATATCAGGACAGCGATCACTCACCTCGGATTAGACTAAGAGTTTCTGGATATCAGGACAGAGATCACTCAACTCGGATTAGACTAAGAGCTTCTAGATATCAGAACAGAGATCACTCACCTCGGATTAGACTAAGAGCTTCTGGATATCAGGACAGAGATCACTCACCTCGGATTAGACTAAGAGCTTCTGGATATCAGGACAGATATCACTCACCTCGGATTAGACTAAGAGCTTCTGGATATCAGGACAGAGATCACTCACCTCGGATTAGACTAAGAGCTTCTAGATATCAGGATATCAGGATTAGACTAAGAGTTTCTGGATATCAGGACAGAGATCACTCAACTCGGATTAGACTAAGAGCTTCTAGATATCAGAACAGAGATCACTCACCTCGGATTAGACTAAGAGCTTCTGGATATCAGGACAGAGATCACTCACCTCGGATTAGACTAAGAGCTTCTGGATATCAGGACAGATATCACTCACCTCGGATTAGACTAAGAGCTTCTGGATATCAGGACAGATATCACTCACCTCGGATTAGACTAAGAGCTTCTAGATATCAGGACAGAGATCACTCACCTCGGATTAGACTAAGAGCTTCTGGATGTGAGGACAGATATCACTCACCTTGGATTAGACTAAGAGCTTCTGGATATCAGGACAGAGATCACTCACCTCGGATTAAACTAAGAGCTTCTAGATATCAGGACAGAGATCACTTACCTCTGATTAAACTAAGAGCTTCTAGATATCAGGACAGAGATCACTCACCTCAGATTAGACTAAGAGCTTCTGGATATCAGGACAGAGATCACTCACCTCGGATTACACAAAGACTTTTTCAACAACAAGCAAGACTCACATGATATTCTCCAAACACCCGACAGGGCCAACATCCCCGTTATTTGCAAGAGGAAGTGATGTAGGTACAGAGGACGAAGAGCCGGATGCCTCGTCAGGACCCGCAGAAGGTGAGTAGGAAAGCTGCCGTTACCGTCAATATTACTCGCCAATATGCAATCACTGGACAATAAATTAGACGAGGTACGATCACGAATATCCTACCAATGGGACATCAAAAACTGCAATATCCTATGTTTAACGGAATCGTGGCTGAATGACGACACGGATATTCAGCTAGCGGGATACACGCTACACCGGCAGGATAGAACAGCACACTCCGGTAAGACGAGTTGGGGGTCTGTGCATATTTGTAAACAAAAGCTGGTGCACGAAATCTGAGGAAGTCTCTAGCTTTTGCTCACTTGAAGTAGAGTATATTGTGATAAACTGCAGGCCACACTATTTGCCTAGAGAGTTCTCAACTATACTTTTCGTGGATGTTTATTTACCACCACAGACAGATCCTGGCACTAAGACCTCACTCAGTCAGATGTAAGGAAATAAGCAAACAGGAAACCACTCACCCAGAGGCGGCGCTCCTAGTGTCGGGAGACTTTAATGCAGGAAAACTTAAATCAGTTCTACCAAATCTCTATCAACATGTTAAATGTGCAACCAGAGGGGGAAACAATTCTAGATCACCTGTACTCCACACACAGAGATGTGTACAAAGCTCTCCCTCGCCCTCCATTCGGTAAATCCGTCCACAACTCGATCCTCCTGATTCCTGCCTGCAAGCAACAATTAAAGCAGGAAGCACCAGTGACTCGGTCTATAAAAAAAGTGGTAAGATGAAGCAGACGCTAAACTAAAAGACTGTTTTGCTATCACAGACTGGAATATGTCCTGGGATTCTTCCGATGATATTGAGGAATACACCACATCAGTCACTGGCTTTATCAATAAGTGCATCGAGGACGTCGTCCTCACAGTGACTGTACGTACATACCCCAACCAGAAGCCATGGGTTACAGGCAACATTCGCACTGAGCTAAAGGGTAGAGTACCCTTATATAATGTTACTTACCCTACATTATTCATCTCATATGCATACGTATATACTGTACTCTATATCATCGACTGCATCCTTATGTTATACATGTATCACTAGCCACTTTAACTATGCCACTTTGTTTACATACTCATCTTATATGTATATACTGTACTTGATACCATCTACTGTATCTTGCCTATGCTGCTCTGTACCATCACTCATTCATATATCCTTATGTACATATTCTTTATCCCCTTACACTGTGTATAAGACAGTAGTTTAGGAATTGTTAGTTAGATTACTTGTTGGTTATTACTGCATTGTCGGAACTAGAAGCACAAGCATTTCGCTACACTCGCATTAACATCTGCTAACCATGTGTACATGTGTACCATCTGCTAATCAAGGTGCGGGACTCTAAAACGGAAGCTTACAAGAAATCCTGCTACGCCATACGACGAACCATCAAACAGGCAAAGCGTCAGTACAGGGCTAAGATTGAATCATACCACACCGGCTTTGACAAGCTATTACAGACTACAAAGGCCCTAAAATTTGTCAAAAACCCCAGCCACCCCAGTCATAGACTGTTCTCTCTAATACCGCACAGCCGCAAGCTGCCCAGTGACATGAGCCTACCAGACGAGCTAAATCACTTCTATGCTTGCTTCGAGGTAAGCAACACTGAGGCTTGCATAAGAGCATCAGCTGTTCCGGACGACTGTGTGATCAAGCTCTCCGTAGCCGACGTGAGAAAGACCTTTAAACAGGTCAACATATGCAAGGCGGTGGGGCCAGATGGATTACCAGGACGTGTGCTCCGGGCATGTGCTGACCAGCTGGCAGGTGTCTTCACTGACATTTTCAACATGTCCCTGATTGAGTCTGTAATACCAACATGTTTCAAGTAGACCACCATAGTCCATGTGCCCAAGAACACAAAGTCAACCGTCCTAAATGACTACAGACCGTCCTCACGTACGTAGCCATGAAGTGCTTTGAAAGCACTGTCAACACCATTATCCCAGAAACCCTAGACCCACTCTAATTTGCATATGGATCCACAGATGATGCCCAAATGGATCTACGGATGATGCGATCTCTATTGCACTCCACACTGCCCTTTCCCACATGGACAAAAGGAACACCTATGTGAGGATGCTATTCAATTATTACAGCTCAGCGTTCAACACCATAGTACCCTCAAAGCTCATCACTAAGCTAAGGAACCTGGGACCAAACAACACTGAGGTCCCCAGGGGTGCGTGCTTAGTCCCCTCCTGTACTCCCTGTTCACCCACAACTGCATGGCCAGGCACAACTCCAACACCATCATTAAGTTTGCAGACAACACAACAATGGTAGGCCTGATCACCGACAACGACGAGACAACCTATAGGGAGGAGGTCAGAGACCTGGCCGGGTGGTGCCAGAATAACAACCTATCCCTCAACGTAACCAAGACTAAGGAGATGATTGTGGACTACAGGAAAAGGAGCACCGAGCATGCCCCCATTCTCATCGACGGGGCTGTAGTGGAGCAGTGTGAGAGCTTCAAGTTCCTTGGAGTCCACATCAACAACAAACTAGAATGGTCCAAACACACCAAGAAAATCGTGAAGAGGGCACGACAAAGCCTTTTCCCCTCAGGAAACTAAAAAGATTTGGCATGAGTCTTGAGATCCTCAAAAGGTTCTACACCTGCAACATTGAGAGCATCCTGACCAGTTGCATCACTGGTACGGCACTTGCTTGGCCTTTGACCGCAAGGCACTTCAGAGGGTAGTGCGTACGGCCCAGTACATCAATGGGGCAAAGCTGCCTAAAGGCCCTAAAAATTCTCAAAGATCCCAGCCACCCTAGTGCATTTTGTGCATTTTGTGCCTCCCCACTCTTTTACGCTGCTGCTTCTCTCTGTTTATCTTATATGCATAGTCACTAACTATACATTCATGTACATATTACCTCAATTGGTCCGACCAACCAGTGCTCCCGCACATTGGCTAACCGGGCTATCTGCATTGTGTCCCACCACCTGCCAACCCCTCTTTTTATGCTACTGCTATTCTCTGTTCGTCATATATGCATAGTCACTTTTACCATACCTACATGTATATACTACCTCAATAAGCCGGACTAACCGGTGTCTGTATATAACCTAGCTACTGTTATTTTTAAATGTCTTTTTACTGTTGTTTTATTGCTTTACTTACCTACACACACACACACACACACACACACACACACACACACACACACACACACACACACACACACACACACACACACACACACACACACACACACACACACACACACACACACACACACACACACACACACACACACACACACACACACACACACACACACACACACACATTATTTAACCCTCTGTTCCCCCATGTTTGTTTGTGAGTAATTGTTTGTATGTATACGGTCCATTATGTGGGCTCGCTTTAATGTATTTGTCTATTTTTGAGTAAATTACGTTTATTTACTCATATCTGCTGTACTGCGCCTGACTCCTCTATACAAGCTACACACAGACCTCATTACATATTTACACCCTACCAAAATGTACACTTGCTTTATGGACTTCTAAAAAGCATTTAATTCTATTTGGCATACAGGGCTGTTTTACAAAGTTATTGAAAGTGGTTTAGGGTGGGTAAACACATGACATAATTAAATCAATGTATACTGGCAATATGTGCAGCATCAAAATTGGCAAGAAAATGATTTAACCGCGGCGGGGCCTTCACCCGGGTTGCAATCTGAGCCCTGCCCTCTTCAATATTTACATCAACGAATTGGCCATTATTCTAGAAAAATCCTCAGCCCCTAGTGTTAGTTTCCACAATTTGGAGGTTAAATGCCTGCTCTTCGCAGATGTCACCCACAGCACATGGCCTACAGCAGAGCCTGGACCTGCTCGAGCAGTACTGCCAGAGCTGGGTCCTGCCAGTAATCCCCAAAAATACAAAAATAATGATTTTCCAGAGATGATCCAGATCTCAGGCAATTAGACCAAAGTTCTCAATTGGTACAAAATATACAGAGTACTGCACACACTATAATTACTTAGGTTTAGAAATAAGCTCTGCTGGAGACCTAAATGAGGCAGTGAATGAACTGAGAGAGAAAGCACACAGGGCATACAGCATTAAGAAACTAATTCAAGTTGAAATACCTATTCAAATTTGACTAAAACAATTGAATGTGTCATTGAACCAATTATACTTTATGGCAGCGAGCTGTGGGGTCCACTTTTACAACAAGATTTCACCCAGTGGGACAAACACCCCATTGAAACCCCACATGTTCTGTAAGATTATCCTACATGTCCAGAGGAAAACTACAAACAACACATGCAGGGCAGAAGTAGGCCCATAATCACTAATAATAAAAACTTTAAAAAATAGCAATTACGTTCTGGAAACATCTACAACACATTGACTCGTCATGTAATTACCTGCAATGCCAAGAGCTGGGCAAAGAAAATAGTCCCCTCATCAAGCTGGTCCTGGGGCTGAGTTCACAAACCAGAAAGAAAGAGAGGCTGAGAGAGAGTATTGAGAGGGAGTGAGTGAGAGAGAAAGAGGGAGCAAGAGAGAGAGAGAGAGAGCAGAAAGAGAGAGAGTGAGAGAGAGAGAGAGAGAGAGAGAGAGAGAGAGAGAGAGAGAGAGAGAGAGAGAGAGAGAGAGAGAGAGAGAGAGAGAGAGAGAGAGATGTACAAACAAAAAGATAATTACTTGACACATTGGAAAGAATTAACAACAAAAAACAGAGCAAACTACAATGCTATTTGGCCCTTAACAGAGATTACACCGTGGCAGAATAGCTGACCACTGGGACTGACCCAAACTTAAAGAAAGCTTTGACTATGTACAGAGTCAGTGAGCATAGCCTTGCTATTGAGAAGACAGGCTATGTGCACACTGCCCAAAATATGAGGTGGAAACTGAGCTGCACTTCCTAACCTCCTGCCAAATGTATGACCATATTAGAGACACATATTTCCCACAGATTACACAGATCTGCAAGGAATTCGAAAACAATCCCAATATCTACTGGGTGAAATACCACAGTGTGCCATGACAGCAGCAAGATGTGTGACCACGAGAAAAGGGCAAACAGTGAAGAAGAAACACCATTGTAAATACAACCCATATTTATGTTATTTATTTTCCCTTTTGAACTTTAACCACTTGCACATCATTACAACACTGTATATATACACTACCGTTCAAAACTTTGGGGCCCCTTATAAATAAGACACTGGACAGAGGAACTCTGCCTAGAAGGCCAGCATCCCGGAGTCGCCTCTTCACTGTTGACGCTGAGACTAGTGTTTTATGGATACTATTTAATGAAGCTGCCAGTTGAGGACTTGTAGGGCATCTGTTTCTCAAATTATACACTCTAATCTACTTGTCGTCTTGCTCAGTTGTGCACCGGGGGGCCCCTCTCCTCTTTCTATTCTGGTTAGAGCCAGTTTGCGCTGTTCTGTGAAGAGTTTGCGCTGTTCTGTGAAATCTGCCATTTCCACCTACAATAGTCATTTACAATATTAACAGTATCTACACAGATTTCCGATCAATTTAAATGTTATTTTAATGGACAAAAAATGAGCTTTTCCTTCAAAAACAAGGAGATTTCTAAGTGACCCTAAACCTAAATTTTTGAATGAGAGAGAGAGAGCGAGAGAGAGAGAGAGAGAGAGAGAGAGAGAGAGAGAGAGAGAGAGAGAGAGAGAGAGAGAGAGAGAGAGAGAGATGTCCTCATAGGATAATGGAACCAAAAAATGTTCTACCTGGAACCAAGAGGGGTTCTTAATAACCGCTACAGGATCGGTGTCACACCGGCACGATGGTTGAGTTAATGTGCACTAATGTGATTAGCATGAGGTTGTAAGTAAACAACAACATTTCCCAGGACATATCTGATACAGGCAGAAATGTTAAATTCTTGTTAATCTAACTGCACTGTCCAATTTACAGTAGCTATTACAATGAAATAATACCATGCTATTGTTTGAGGAGAGTGCACAGGTATGAACTTGAAAATGTATTAATAAACCAATTAGGCACATTTGGGCAGACTTGATACAACATTTGGAACAGAAATGAAATGGTTCATTGGATCAGTCTAAAACTTTGCACATACACTGATGCTGTCATGCAGGTGAAAGAGGACCCAAAAGCGACTTGGCGAAAACAGAGTCTTTAATCCAGTAAAGTAAATACAATCAAAAAAAACACAACTTTCACTCGAAATGACGAGGACAAACTGGAGACTCGATCTTGAACAGCAGGTGAACAGCAGGTTGCCTCGGGAAGGCACTTGAACCAAACAGACTCAGACACCTGCTCACCACGCAGCATCTGAGGAAAACACGACACGACAGGGCGATACACAAACACAGCACGGTGAATTCTAGACAAGGAACCGACAGGGCAGAAACGAATAACAAGGAGAGAAATAGGGACTCTAATCAGGGAAAAGGATCGGGAACAGGTGTGGGAAGACTAAATGATTGATTAGGGGAATAGGAACAGCTGGGAGCAGGAACGGAACGATAGAGAGAAGAGAGAGCGGGAGAGTGAGAGAGGGAGGGGGAGAGAGAGGGATAGAAAGAGGGAAAGAACCTAATAAGACCAGCAGAGGGAAACGAATAGAAGGAGAAGAACAGGGACAAGGCATGATAATCAATGACAAAACATGACAGTACCCCCCACTCACCGAGCGCCTCCTGGCGCACTCGAGGAGGAATCCTGGCGGCAACGGAGGAAATCATCAATGAGTGAACGGTCCAGCACGCCCCGAGACGGAACCCAACTCCTCTCCTCAGGACCGTAACCCTCCCAATCCACTAAGTATTGGTGACCCCATCCCCGAGAACGCATGTCCATGATCTTATGTACCTTGTAAATAGGTGCGCTCTCGACAAGGACGGGAGGGGGGAGGGAAGACGAACGGGAGTGCGAAGAAAGG
Organism: Oncorhynchus gorbuscha; assembly: GCF_021184085.1. Lineage (NCBI taxonomy): Eukaryota > Metazoa > Chordata > Actinopteri > Salmoniformes > Salmonidae > Oncorhynchus > Oncorhynchus gorbuscha. The sequence goes on from NC_060181.1 coordinate 75,090,600, forward strand.
GCTTGACACAGGAGACATGGAAGACAGGATGGACGCGACGAAGATGTCGCGAAGAAGCAGTCGCACAGCGACAGGATTGACGACCTGGGAGACACGGAACGGACCAATGAACCGCGGAGTCAACTTACGAGAAGCTGTCGTAAGAGGAAGGTTGCGAGTGGAAAGCCACACTCTCTGGCCGCAACAATACCTTGGACTCTTAATCCTGCGTTTATTGGCGGCTCTCACAGTCTGTGCCCTGTAACGGCAAAGTGCAGACCTCACCCTCCTCCAGGTGCGCTCACAACGTTGGACAAACGCTTGAGCGGAGGGAACGCTGGACTCGGCAAGCTGGGATGAGAACAGAGGAGGCTGGTAACCCAGACTACTCTGAAACGGAGATAACCCGGTAGCAGACGAAGGAAGCGAATTGTGAGCGTATTCTGCCCAGGGAGCTGTTCTGCCCAAGACGCAGGGTTTCTGAAAGAAAGGCTGCATAGTATGCGACCAATCGTCTGATTGGCCCTCTCTGCTTGACCGTTAGACTGGGGATGAAACCCGGAAGAGAGACTGACGGACGCACCAATCAAACGACAGAACTCCTCCAAAACTGTGACGTGAATTGCGGGCCTCTGTCTGAAACGGCGTCTAACGGGAGGCCATGAATTCTGAATACATTCTCGATAATGATTTGTGCCGTCTCCTTAGCGGAAGGAAGTTTAGCGAGGGGAATGAAATGTGCCGCCTTAGAGAACCTATCGACAACCGTAAGAATCACAGTCTTCCCCGCAGACAAAGGCAGACCGGTAATGAAGTCTAGGGCGATGTGAGACCATGGTCGAGAAGGAATGGGGAGCGGTCTGAGACGACCGGCAGGAGGAGAGTTACCCGACTTAGTCTGCGCGCAGTCCGAACAAGCAGCCACGAAACGGCGCGTGTCACGCTCCTGAGTCGGCCACCAAAAGCGCTGGCGAATAGACGCAAGAGTGCCTCGAACACCGGGATGACCAGCTAACTTGGCAGAGTGAGCCCACTGAAGAACAGCCAGACGAGTGGAAACAGGAACGAAAAGGAGGTTACTAGGACAAGCGCGCGGCGACGCAGTGTGCGTGAGTGCTTGCTTAACCTGTCTTTCAATTCCCCAGACTGTTAACCCGACAACACGCCCATAAGGAAGAATCCCCTCGGGATCAGTAGAAGCCACAGAAGAACTAAACAGACGGGATAAGGCATCAGGCTTGGTGTTCTTGCTACCCGGACGGTAAGAAATCACAAACTCAAACGAGCGAAAAACAACGCCCAACGAGCTTGACGGGCATTAAGTCGTTTGGCAGAACGGATGTACTCAAGGTTCTTATGGTCTGTCCAAACGACAAAGGAACGGTCGCCCTCCAACCACTGTCGCCATTCGCCTAGGGCTAAGCGGATGGCGAGCAGTTCACGGTTACCCACATCATAGTTGCGCTCAGATGGCGACAGGCGATGAGAAAAATAAGCGCAAGGATGAACCTTATCGTCAGACTGGAAGCGCTGGGATAGAATGGCTCCCACGCCTACCTCTGAAGCGTCAACCTCGACAATGAATTGTCTAGTGACGTCAGGAGTAACGAGGATAGGAGCGGACGTAAAACGTTCTTTTAGAAGATCAAAAGCTCCCTGGGCGGAACCGGACCACTTAAAACACGTCTTGACAGAAGTAAGAGCTGTGAGAGGGGCAGCAACTTGACCGAAATTACGAATGAAACGCCGATAGAAATTAGCGAAACCTAAAAAGCGCTGCAACTCGACACGTGACCTTGGAACGGGCCAATCACTGACAGCTTGACCTTAGCGGAATCCATCTGAATGCCTTCAGCGGAAATAACGGAACCGAGAAAAGTAACGGAGGAGACATGAAAAGAGCACTTCTCAGCCTTTACGTAGAGACAATTCTCTAAAAGGCGCTGTAGAACACGTCGAACGTGCTGAACATGAATCTCGAGTGACGGAGAAAAAATCAGGATATCGTCAAGATAGACAAAAACAAAGATGTTCAGCATGTCTCTCAGAACATCATTAACTAATGCCTGAAAAACAGCTGGCGCATTGGCGAGACCAAACGGCAGAACCCGGTACTCAAAATGCCCTAACGGAGTGTTAAACGCCGTTTTCCACTCGTCCCCTCTCTGATGCGCACGAGATGGTAAGCGTTACGAAGGTCCAACTTAGTAAAGCACCTGGCTCCCTGCAGAATCTCGAAGGCTGATGACATAAGGGGAAGCGGATAACGATTCTTAACCGTTATGTCATTCAGCCCTCGATAATCCACGCAGGGGCGCAGAGTACCGTCCTTCTTCTTAACAAAAAGAACCCCGCCCCGGCCGGAGAGGAAGAAGGCACTATGGTACCGGCGTCAAGAGACACAGACAAATAATCCTCGAGAGCCTTACGTTCGGGAGCCGACAGAGAGTATAGTCTACCCCGAGGAGGAGTGGTCCCCGGAAGGAGATCAATACTACAATCATACGACCGGTGAGGAGGAAGGGAGTTGGCTCGGGACCGACTGAAGACCGTGCGCAGATCATGATATTCCTCCGGCACTCCTGTCAAATCGCCAGGTTCCTCCTGAGAAGTAGGGACAGAAGAAACGGGAGGGATGGCAGACATTAAACACTTCACATGACAAGAAACGTTCCAGGATAGGATAGAATTACTAGACCAATTAATAGAAGGATTATGACATACTAGCCAGGGATGACCCAAAACAACAGGTGTAAACGGTGAACGAAAAATCAAAAAAGAAATAGTCTCACTGTGGTTACCAGATACTGTGAGGGTTAAAGGTAGTGTCTCAAATCTGATACTGGGAAGATGACTACCATCTAAGGCGAACATGGGCGTAGGCTTCTCTAACTCTCTGAAAGGAATGTCATGTTTCCGAACCCATGCTTCGTCCATGAAACAACCCTCAGCCCCAGAGTCTATCAAGGCACTACATGTAGCACCCGAACCGGTCCAGCGTAGATGGACCGACAAAGTAGTACAGGATTTTGATGGAGAGACTTGAGTAGTTGCGCTCACCTGTAGCCCTCCGCTTACTGATGAGCTCTGGCTTTTACTGGACATGAATTAACAAAATGTCCAGCAACTCCGCAATAGAGGCACAGGCGGTTGGTGATCCTCCGTTCCCTCTCCTTAGTCGAGATGCGAATCCCTCCCAGCTGCATGGGCTCAGTCTCTGAGCCAGAGGAGGGAGATGGTTGCGATGCGGAGCAGGGAAACACCGTTGATGCGAGCTCTCTTCCACGAGCCCGGTGACGAAGATCTACCCGTCGTTCTATGCGGATGGCGAGAGCAATCAAAGAGTCCACATCTGAAGGAACCTCCCGGGAGAGAATCTCATCCTTAACCACTGCGTGGAGTCCCTCCAGAAAACGAGCGAGCAGCGCCGGCTCGTTCCACTCACTAGAGGCAGCAAGAGTGCGAAACTCAATAGAATAATCCGTTATGGACCGTTCACCTTGGCATAGGGAAGCCAGGGCCCTAGAAGCCTCCCTACCAAAAACTGAACGGTCAAAAACCCGAATCATCTCCTCCTTAAAGTTCTGGTACTTGTTAGAGCAATCAGCCCTTGCCTCCCAGATAGCTGTGCCCCATTCTCGAGCCCGGCCAGTAAGGAGTGAAATGACGTAAGCAACCCGAGCTCTCTCTCTAGAGTATGTGTTGGGTTGAGAGAGAACACAATCTCACACTGCGTGAGAAAGGAGCGGCACTCAGTGGGCTGCCCGGAGTAGCAAGGTGGGTTATTAACCCTAGGTTCTGGAGGCTCGGCAGGCCAGGAAGTAACAGGTGGCACGAGACGAAGACTCTGGAACTGTCCAGAGAGGTCGGAAACCTGAGCGGCCAGGTTCTCCACGGCATGGCGAGCAGCAGACAATTCCTGCTCGTGTCTGCCGAGCATGGCTCCTTGGATCTCGACGGCAGTGTAACGAGCGTCTGAAGTCGCTGGGTCCATTCCTTGGTCGGTTCCTTCTGTCATGCAGGTGAAAGAGGACCCAAAAGCGACTTGGCGAAAACAGAGTCTTTAATCCAGTAAAGTAAATACAATCAAAAAAACACAACTTTCACTCGAAATGACGAGGACAAACTGGAGACTCGATCTTGAACAGCAGGTGAACAGCAGGTTGCCTCGGGAAGGCACTTGAACCAAACAGACTCAGACACCTGCTCACCACACAGCATCTGAGGAAAACACGACACGACAGGGCGATACACAAACACAGCACGGTGAATTCTAGACAAGGAACCGACAGGGCAGAAACGAATAACAAGGAGAGAAATAGGGACTCTAATCAGGGAAAAGGATCGGGAACAGGTGTGGGAAGTCTAAATGATTGATTAGGGGAATAGGAACAGCTGGGAGCAGGAACGGAACGATAGAGAGAAGAGAGAGCGGGAGAGTGAGAGAGGGAGGGGGAGAGAGAGGGATAGAAAGAGGGAAAGAACCTAATAAGACCAGCAGAGGGAAAAGAATAGAAGGAGAAGAACAGGGACAAGGCATGATAATCAATGACAAAACATGACAGATGCCTTCTAGCCAAAATATAAATTGCACCTAAATTGGAATAATGCATTGTGGCCTTTCTCTTGCATTATCTTTTACCAGATCAGATCTAAAACCATGTCCCAGGACTACCTGACATGAGGACTCCTTGCTGTCCCCAGTCCACCTGGCCATGCTCCTGCTCCAGTTTCAACTGTTCTGCCTTACTATTATTCAACCATGCTGGTCATTTATGAACATTTGAACATCTTGGCCACGTTCTGTTATAATCTCCACCCGGCACAGCCAGAAGAGGACTGGCCACCCCACATATGCTCTCTCTAATTCTCTCTCTTTCTCTCTCTCGGAGGACCTGAGCCCTAGGACCGTGCCCCAGGACTACCTGACATGATGGCTCCTTGCTGTCCCCAGTCCACCTGACTGTGCTGCTGCTCCAGTTTCAACTGTTCTGCCTTATTATTATTTGACCATGCTGGTCATTTATGAACATTTGAACATCTTGGTCATGTTCTGTTATAATCTCTACCCGGCACAGCCAGAAGAGGACTGGCCACCCCACATAGCCCGGTTCCTCTCTAGGTTTCTTCCTAGGTTTTGGCCTTTCTAGGGAGTTTTTCCTAGCCACCGTGCTTTTACACCTGCATTGTTTGCTGTTTGGGGTTTTAGGCTGGGTTTCTGTACAGCACTTTGAGATATCAGCTGATGTACGAAGGGCTATATAAATAAATTTGATTTGATTTGATTTGATCTAATGTGTTATATTCTTCTACATTCATTTCACATTTCCACAAACTTCAAAGTGTTTCCTTTCAAATGGTATCAAGAATATGCATATCCTTGCTTCAGGTCCTGAGCTACAGGCAGTTAGATTTGGGTATGTCATTTTACGATGGAAATTGAAAAAAAGTGTACGAGCCTTAAATGTTTTTCCTAAGAGGACAGCTGCAGAACCCTTTTGGTTCTAGATAGCACATTTTTTTCTAAGAGTGTATCTATCCTCTGTCCCTTATTATCTTCCTCATTCCTTCTCATTTTCTATCTCTATCTCTCTCCCTCTCTCTCTTCCTCTATCTCTCTCTCCCTGGAATGTGGAGTCTCTGAAGAACAAAGGAGCTTCCTAGCTGCTTGCCGGGAAAGAAGGATTTGGGATTCAGGAGCCTCGTTGGCTGCAGGGGTAAAACTACCGTTCTATGATGGCTGTATGTGTGTGCATTCTGAAGTCTGTATTCTGTGCATGCTCACAGGCACACACACACACACACATGCACGCACACACGCACGCACGCACACACGCAGGCATGCATGCACGCGCGCACACACACACACACACACACACACACACACACACACACACACACACACACACACACACACACACACACACACACACACACACACACACACACACACACACACACACACACACACACACACACACACACACACACACACACACACACACACTCAACAGAGAGGAAACTAGAAGGGCAATGAATTCATAAGAATGCTAAAACACACACAGAGGCTACAACTACCCCCCCCCGCATCCTCCTCCCACACACAAACACAGTGAAGTGGAACCGACAGAGAGATAATGAATGCATAAGAAAGCCAAAACACACACAGGGTTCATGACTGTGGCCACATTGCAACTCAGATTAATTAATGTATTCTGAAGCTATTGTATGTGTGCACGCAGGCGTGCAACTGTGTTGTGTGTGTGTGTGTGTGTGTGTGTGTGTGTGTGTGTGTGTGTGTGTGTGTGTGTGTGTGTGTGTGTGTGTGTGTGTGTGTGTGTGTGTGTGTGTGTGTGTGTGTGTGTGTGTGTGTGTGTGTGTGTGTGTGTGTGTGTGTGTGTGTTGTAAACTAAACTCATCTGACCTCTCAGATTGATTATGATGTATTCTGTATAAATACAGTACAGTTTTCACAGACATCTACTATTCCCATTAGAGTGACTATGAACACTGCTTGTTTCAGTTACAATATCGGCAACTTTACCATGAGAATCAATCCAGCATGGCAAACTTAAAATTCAAGAAATGCTATTAGCAGTGCTCCAGCTCGTGTTTCACATCATTTTAATCCACTTAGGGTCGAGACAGAGGAGGGGAGAAGAACGGAGGAGAAGAGAACAGAGGAGAGGAGAACCCTCTCCCTAATGAGAACTCTGGGCCAGAAGCTCAAAACTGGCATAAGAATGGTCTGTTTTTGTTGGTATTACCACAAAATGTCAAAGGCCACACACACACACACACACACTCACCCTCACACTCACATGCACACACACTTGGAAAACAAAAAGGGAAGTGTCTGTCAGAGAAGTTTGTTAGATTTGATCGTCATGTTCAGTGACAGTCAGACTCCCAGAAGGCCGAGGTTCACTCTCAACACTGACACAACTGGTAACTCCCATTCCTTACTTCCACAAAGCAAAAGTAAATGTCCAAGATGTGTAACAGTACAAGTGGACAGTACAGTACTCACTCTGTTTGCCTGCCGGAGAGCTAGCAGAGTGAGGAGGATAGTGTCATCGGGGGTGGTTGCTTGTGCACAGCTTGCGCCAGCATTACCCACACAACATGTTAAGGCAATACGCATGCACAAAATATTAAACTGCTCGAATGAAGTTACTTCAAGCTAGGCAAAGCAGCTACAACTATGCCCACCCTGCCTATCAACATTGACTGGAGTCAGATAAATGATTTTAATGGATAGAAAGAAAGGCATGAATATGCTGCCGCCTTTCCTGCAGTTTTAGCAAAGGTTTAGATATTGAGCATAAAAACGACCAGAATCAGCATATTAATTGTTTAGCTTTACAGCAAAGCAGGCTGAAGAATGTTCACAATCTGTGACAGCAGGAGTGGTGGGAGTTGCAGACTGCAGCATGTGAGGGGGTGATGGCTCTTAGTCACACAGAAAGTGAGCAGATGGAGAGAGAGAGAGAGAGAGAGAGAGAGAGAGAGAGAGAGAGAGAGAGAGAGAGAGAGAGAGAGAGAGAGAGAGAGAGAGAGAGAGAGAGAGAGAGAGAGAGAGAGCAGGCTCTGCTCACACTTACTGGCCTGAGGCTGAACCACGACCAACAACATTGGACACTTTATGGAACAAAAAGCCTCCACTATATCATCCTGGAATATCCAAGGCCTGAGGTCATCTGCCTTTGGCCTAAAGAGCAGGAACCCGGACTTCACCAAAGAAATCGGAATACAGACATTGTCATCCTGCAAGAAACCTGGTATAGAGGAGACGGACCCACTGGTTGCCCTCTAGGTTACAGAGAGCTGGTAGTCCCATCCACCAAACTATCAGGTGTGAAACAGGGAAGGGACTCAGGGGGTACGCTAATTTGGTATAGAGCAGACATAACTCACTCCATTAAATTAATCAAAACAGGAACATTTTACATTTGGCTAGAAATTCAAAAGGAAATGATCTTAACAGAGAAAAATGTCCTCCTGTGTGCTACCTATATCCCCCCACTAGAATCCCCATACTTTAATGAAGACAGCTTCTCCATCCTGGAGGGGGAAATCAATCATTTCCAAGCCCAGGGACATGTACTAGTCTATGGCGACCTAAATGCCAGAACCGGACAAGACCCTGACACCCTCAGCACACAGGGGGACAAACACCTGCCTGCAGGTGACAGCATTCCCTCCCACATATGCCCCCTAGGCACAACTATGACAACATAACCAACAAAAACGGGTCACAACTCCTGCAGCTCTGTCGCACGCTGGGTATGTACGTAGTCAATGGTAGGCTTCGAGGGGACTCCTATGGCAGGTACACATATAGCTCATCTCTTGGCAGTAGTACTGTAGACTACTTTATCACTGACCTCAACCCAGAGTCTCTCAGAGCGTTCACAGTCAGCCCACTGACACCCCTATCAGACCACAGCAAAATCACAGTCTACTTGAACAGAGCAATACACAATCATGAGGCATCAAAGCCAAAGGAACTGAGTAACATTAAGAAATGCTATAGATGGAAGGAATGCAGTTTGGAAACCTACCAAAAAACAATTAGGCAACAACAAATTCAATCCCTTTTAGACAATTTCCTGGGTAAAACATTCCACTGTAATAGCGAAGGTGTAAACTTGGCAGTAGAAAATCTTAACAGTATATTTGACCTCTCAGCTTCCCTATCAAATCTAAAAATCTCAAATAGAAAACTGAAGGAAATGAACAACAATGACAAATGGTTTGATGAAGAATGCAAAAATCTAAGAGAAACCTGTCCAACCAAAAACATAGAGACCCGGAAAACCTGAGTCTACGCCTTCACTATGGTGAATCACTAAAACAATACAGAAATGCACTACAGAAAAAGAAGGAACAGCACGTCAGAAATCAGCTCAATGTAATTGAAGAATCCATAGACTCTAGCCACTTCTGGGAAAATTGTAAAACACTAAACAAACAACAACACAAAGAATTATCTATAAAAAAATGGAGATGTATGGGTAAACCACTTCTCCAATCTTTTTGGCTCTATAACAAAGAATAAAGAGCAAAAACATATACATGATCAAATACAGATCTTAGAATCAACTATTAAAGACTACCAGAACCCACTGGATTCTCCGATTACCTTGAATGAGTTACAGGACAAAATAAAAACCCTCCAACCCAAAAAGGCCTGTGGTGTTGATGGTATCCTCAATGAAATGATCAAATATACAGACAACAAATTCCAATTGGCTATATTAAAACTCTTTAACATCATCCTTAGCTCTGGCATCTTCCCCAATATTTGGAACCAAGGACTGATCACCCCAATCCACAAAAGTGGAGACAAATTTGACCCCAATAACTACAGTGGAATATGCGTCAACTGTAACCTTGGGAAAATCCTCTGCATTGTCATTAACAACAGACTCGTACATTTCCTAAATGAAAACAATGTACTGAGCAAATGTCAAACTCACTTTTTACCAAATTACCATACAACAGACCATGTATTCACCCTACACACCCTAATTGACAACCAAACAAACCAAAACAAGGGGAAAGTCTTCTCATGCTTTGTTGATTTCAAAAAAGCCTTCGACTCAATTTGGCATGAGGGTCTACTATAGAAATTGATGGAAAGTGTTGTTGGGGGTAAAACATACGACATTATAAAATCCATGTACACAAACAACAAGTGTGTGGTTAAAATTGGCAAAAAACACACACATTTCTTCACACGGGGTCGTGGGGTGAGACAGGGATGCAGGGATCCATCAAAATTCGACATGCCAATTAGGATCTGGCTAAAAATATTTGAATCAGTTATAGGACCCATGGCCACCCGCTAATTATCAAAATCCAGAAAAGAGCCGTTAAAATTCTACAACCACCTAAAAGGAAGCAATTCCCAAACCTTCCATAACAAAGCCATCACCTCCAGAGAAATTAACCTGGAGAAGAGTCCCAGCAAGCTGGTCCTGGGACTCTGTTCACAAACACAAACAGACCCCACAGAGCCCCAGGACAGCAACACAATTAGACCCAACCAAATCATGAGAAAACAAAAAGATAATTACTTGACACAATGAAAAGAATTAACAAAAAACGGAGCTGTGACTGACCCAAACTTATGGAAATGTTTCTATGTACAGACTCCGTGAGCATAGCCCTGCTATTGAGAAAGGCCACCAAAGGCAGACCTGGCTCTCAGGAGAAGGCAGGCTACGTGCACACTGCCCACAAAATGAGGTGGAAACTGAGCTGCACTTCCTAACCTCCTGCCAAATGCATGACCATTTTAGTGAAACATATGTCCCTCAGATTACACAGTCCCACAAAGAATTAGAAAACATATCCAATTTTGATAAATACCTATATCTACTGGGTGCTTGTATGGCTCCCTGGGAGAACTCCCCTTCAGTGCCCCCCCCCACACACACACACACACAAGCCACCATTCTGCACTAACTGTCATTTTTATTCAGAGATTTGGAACAACACAAATACATTTGTATTTATTTATTTTTTATTTCACCTTTATTTAACCAGGTAGGCTAGTGGAGAACAAGTTCTCATTTGCAACTGCGACCTGGCCAAAATAAAGCAAAGCAGTGTGACACAGACAACAACACAGAGTTACACATGGAGTAAACAATAAACGAGCCAATGACACAATAAACAAATCAATGACACAGTAGAAAAAATAAAGTCTATGTACAGTGTGTGCAAAAGGCATGAGGAGGTAGGTGAATAATAGGCCATCGGAGTGAATAATTACAATTTAGCAGATTAACACTGGAGCGATAAATGAGCAGATGATGATGTGCAAGTAGAGATACTGGTGTGCAAAAGAGCAGAAAATTATGGGGATGAGGTAGATAGATTGGGTGGGCTATTTACAGATGGACTATGTACAGCTGCAGCGATCGGTTAGCTGCTCAGATAGTTGATGTTTAAAGTTGGTGAGGGAAATAAAAGTCTCAAAGTTCAGCGATTTTTGCAATTCGTTCCAGTCACAGGCAGCAGAGAACTGGAAGGAAAGGCGGCCAAATGAGGTGTTGGCTTTAGGGATGATCAGTGAGATACACCTGCTTGAGCGCGTGCTACGGGTGGGTGTTGCCATTGTGACCAGTGAACTGAGATAAGGCAGAGCTTTACCTAGCATGGACTTGTAGATGACCTGGAGACAGTGGGTCTGGCGATGAATATGTAGCGAGGGCCAGCCGACTAGAGCATACAGGTCGCAGTGGTGGGTGGTATAAGGTGCTTTAGTAACAAAACGGATGGCACTGTGATAAACTGCATCGAGTTTGCTGAATAGAGTGTTGGAAGCTATTTTGTAGATGACATCGCCGAAGTCGAGGATCGGTAGGATAGTCAGCTTTACTAGGATAAGTTTGGCGGCGTGAGTGAAGGAGGCTTTGTTGCAGAATAGAAAGCTGACTCTAGATTTGATTTTAGATTGGAGATGTTTGATATGAGTCTGGAAGGAGAGATTACAGTCTAGCCAGACACCTAGGTACTTATAGATGTCCACATATTCTAGGTCGGAACCATCCAGGGTGGTGATGCTATTCGAGCGTGCGGGTGCAGGCAGCGAATGGTTGAAAAGCATGCATTTGGCTTTACTAGCGTTTAAGAGCAGTTGGAGGCCACGGAAGGAGTGTTGTATGGCATTGTAGCTCGTTTGGAGGTTAGATAGCACAGTGTCGAAGGAAGGGCCAGAAGTATACAGAATGGTGTTGTCTGCGTAGAAGTGGATCAGGGAATCGCCCGCAGCAAGAGCAACATCATTGATACATACAGAGAAAAGAGTTGGTCCGAGAATTGAACCCTGTGGCACCCCCATAGAGACTGCCAGAGGACCGGACAACATGCCCTCTGATTTGACACACTGAACTCTGTCTGCAAAGTAGTTGGTGAACCAGGCAAGGCAGTCATTAGAAAAACCGATGCTACTGAGTCTGCCGATAAGAATATGGTGATTGACAGAGCTGAAAGCATTGGCCAGGTCAATGAAGACGGCTGCACAGTACTGTCTTTTATCGATGGCGGTTAGGATATTGTTTAGTACCTTGAGCGTGGCTGAGGTGCACCGGTGACCGGCCAGAAACCAGATTGCATAGCGGAGAAGGTACGATGGGATTTGAGATGGTCAGTGATCTGTTTGTTGACTTGGCTTTCGAAGACCTTAGATTGGCAGGGCAGGATGGATATAGGTCTGTAACAGTTTGGGTCCAGGTGTCTCCCCCTTTGAAGCGGGGGATGACTGCGGCAGCTTTCCAAGCCTTGGGAATCTCAGATGATATGAAAGAGAGGTTGAACAGGCTGGTAATAGGGGTTGCGACAATGGCGG
>NC_060181.1:75107939-75115439 GCF_021184085.1 Oncorhynchus gorbuscha
ATCTATTTGTCACACATTAGTAAATTTCTTCAGTAGCGAGGAGGGACCTGTCTTCTATTGATACCTTGACAATGACTGTGCTGCTCTGCTGCTGTGGTTGGAAAAATAGATGTGTGGAGGGCTGTAAACATTAGCAGGCTGTGTGCTTGTGGCTATCAACTGTGATGATGATGGTGATGATGATGCACAGATCAAAGGCAGAGAGATGCAATTGACTGAATACTAATTTACAGTGCCCACTCTCACTCTGCTGTTCTGGGCTTGAATCATATAAAGAATATATTATTAATGAATAATAACAAAATATACAGCATAGTTGTTTCGGAGAATCTGAAAGGATGCACTTGTCTTTTTGAAGATGCACTTTTCAAATGTAATTACCAATAGTTGTTAGAAACATCCTTATATCCATCATGTACAGTATAAAGTTACATTTCACACATTTAGTCGAAACTCCTCATTTCATAGTGTTTCTGTTCAGGCTACCTTTTCATCTGCGATGTTGACTGTTGCGTCAGAAAGCCTGAAGTGTGACTGCTAGTGTGTGAACTCTCATACTGTATGTGAAGGAAAAACTGTAAAACAAACTCATCTCAACCTCCCCGGTTTTTGAAAACATATTTCCAAGGGCAAACATGATTCAAAGAGCCTTAGGCAACCAACTCCATTTAACACCGTAGAAACAAGCCGCAGTGTTATGCATGAGAGGACACGTGGATGTGACATGCCCTTGTTTTCTCTACGGTCGCTATAAAGTACACATAGAGAGAGGAGTTCAGGATGGGTTTAGACTGTTGCAACAGGGCGATAATCCCTCAGAGAGAGGGGGGGGGGGGGGGACTTCTACACAACTCAAGCCTGTGTTCGCATGACTGTAAGTCGCTTTGGATAAAAGCGTCTGCTAAATGGCATATATTATTTATTTATTTATTTATTCGCCCAAAGAGCTAAAACTCAAATATTAGCTATGGGAGCAACCATGAGTCTTTAGGTCTTAGGCATGTTTACTCATCATACAAATGTTTTTCACCCAAAAAAAGTGAGATATTCAAACTGCTCAACCTTCAAGAATTGGGGGAGAGGAGCTGAATCAGTGAGGGAAAAGACTGAAGCAATCCAAGATGTCCACCCACTGTGCCAGAGCCAAACCTAAATAAAGCATCAATCTGTCCTCATCACTGGAGCTCCCTGAAGACACATTACCATCACCACTGATTACAACACACGGGTCCTCACCATCAGAATAAACCCTCTCTGACATGTCCTGACACCTCAGCGATATTAGTTAGAGATGACTTTCAACAGAGGCCCATTGTCTTATTGTTTCAGAGTATTCAGTGTGATGTGTTGTCTGTGTAATTGGGCTCTGGTAATGTTTTGGAGGTACCATGGGTATGTGTTCTGCAGAGACAGGCCACTTGATTTAACAACTGCAAAAGCCAAAAACACAGTGCAGCATCAAGCTGTGTGCCCACAATAGACACAATCTCCTAAAGATATTACGTGACACTGATAAATCCTGTTAAGTTACTAACATAATATTTTTGAACATAATGTTTCCGTCATCGTTTACTATGACCAAAAATAGCTTCTGGACATCAGAACAGCTATCATTAACCTTGATTTGGTCGAGGACTTCTACTTCAATGAGTCGGAGGCGAAAGACATTGATTATCGCGGACCAGGCCCAAATCCCCCACCCCCGAGACGGCGCTATAGAGGCCAAAATGAGGGATACCTGACGAGACTACGCTGGAGAGTGGATAAATCGCCTCTGCCCTCCATTTTATTTGCGAATGTGAAATCACTGGAGAATAAACTGGATGAGCCCGTTCGAGAATATCCTATCAACGTGATTTGAGAACTGTAATATCCTATGTTTCTCGGAGTCATCTTAAATTTAAATGACATGATAAATATAAATCTGCCGTTTTTTTCTATACATCGGCAAGACAGAATGGCTGCATCGGGGAAGCTAAGAGGAGAAGGCTTGTGTCTTTTTGTTAGTCTCGAATTTCTACTTGCCTGAGTTAAAATACCTCATGATAAGCTGACATGATTGAAACAGTTTTATAAACTTCAGAGTGTTTTCTATACACATATACTAATCATATGCATATCATATATTCCTGGCATGAGTAGCAGGAAGTTGAAATTGGGCACGCTATTTATCCAAAAGTGAAAATGCTGCCCCCTATACCTTAAGAGGTTAAAATACCTCATGATAAGCTGCAGACAACACTATTTATCAAGAGATTTTTCATCTACATTTCCCGTAGCTGTCTATTCACCACCACAAACCGATGCTGGCACTAAGACCGTACTCAACGAGCTGTATAAGGCCATATGCAAACAAGAAAATGCTCACCCAGTAGCGATGCTCCTAGTGGCCGGTGACTTTAATGCAGGACAACTGAAATCAGCTTTACCTCATTTCTACTAGCATGTCACCTGTGCAACTCTAGATGACCTTTACTCCACACACAGGGACACATACAAAGTTCTCCCTCGTCCTCCATTTGGCAAATCTGACCATATCTCTATACTCTTGATTCCTGCTTACAAGCAAAAACCCAGACAGGAAGTACCAGTAACGCGATGAATACAGATGTGGTCCGATGAAGAGAATGCTAAGCTACAGGATTGTTTCGCGAGCACAGACTGGAATATAACCTCACTGAGCTACAGGCTAGAGCTGCCGCTTTCAAGGAGCGGAACACTAATCCGGACGCTTATAAGAAATCCCGCAACGTCCTCTGACGAACCATCAAACAGGCAATGTGTCATTACATGACCAAGATCAAATCCTACTACACTGGCTCTGACACTCGTCAGATGTGGTAGGGCTTGCAAACTATCACGGATTACAAAGGGAAACTCAGCCACGAGCTGTCCAGTGATGCAAGCCTACCAGACGAGCTAAATACCTTCTATGCGGCTTCGAGGCTAGCAACACTGAACCATGCATGAGAGCCCCAGCTGTTCCAGACAACTGCGTGATCATGCCCTCCGTAGCCGATGTGAGCAAGACCTTTAAACAGGTGAACATTCACAAGGCAGCAGGGCCAGACGGATTACCAGGACGCATACTCAGAGCATGTGTTGACCAGCTGGCAAGTTTCTTCATTAACATTTTCAACCTCTCTCTGACCCGATCTGTAATTACAAGAAAGTCATGGTAGCCCCGTAGCACTCACAACTGTAGCCATGAAATGCTTTGACAGGCTGGTCATGGCTCACATCAACACCATCATCCCAGACAACCTGGACCCACTCCAATTCACATACCGCCCCAAAAGATCTACAGATGACACAATCTCTATTGCACGCCACACTGCCCTTCCCCACCTGGTCAAAAGGAAAACCTATGTGAGAATGCTGTTCATTGACTATAGCTCAGCGTTCAACACCGTTGTGCCCTCCAAGCTCATCACTAAGCTAAGGACCCTGGGACTGAACACCTCCCTCTGCAACTGGATCCTGGACTTCCTGACGGGCCGCCCCCAGGTGTTAAGGGTAGGCAATAACACATCTGCCACGATGACGCTCATCAAGGTGGCTCCTCAGGGGTGCATGCTTAGTCTCCTCCTGTACTCCCTGTTGTGTGGCCAAGTAAGACTCCAACACCATCATTAAGTTTGCAGACAACACAACGGCGGGAGGCCTGATCCCCGGTGACAATCAGACAGCCTACAGGGAAGAGGTCAGAGACCTGGCATTGTAGTGCCAGGACAACAACCTCTCCCTAAACGTCAGCAAGACAAAGGAGCTGATGGTGGACTACAGGAAACAGAGGGCCGAGCACGCCCACATCCATATCGACGGGGCTGTTGTGGAGCAGGTTGAGAGCTTCATGTTCATCTATGTCCACATCACTAAGGAACTATCATGGTACACACATCAACATAGTCATGAAGAGGGCACAACAACGCTTCTTACCCTTCGGGAGGCTATAAAGATTTGGCATGGGCCCTCAGATCCTCAAAAAGGAATACAGCTGCACCATAGAGAGCATTTTGACTTGCTGAATCACCACTTGGGATGGCAACTGCTTGGCAGCAAGCGCTACAGAGGGTAGTGAGTATGGCCCAGTACATCACTTGGGCCAAGCTCCCTGCCATCCAGGACCTCTATACCAGGAGGAGTCAGAGGAAGGCCCTAAAAATGTTCAAAGACTCCAGCCACCAAAGTCATAGCTGTTCTCTCTGCTACCGCACAGCAAGCGGTACCCATGCACCAAGTCTGGAACCAACAAGACCTTGAACAGCTTCTACCTCTAAGCTATGAGACTGCTAAATAGTTAGTTAAATAGTTAACCAATAGCTACCCGGAATATCTACATTGACCCCTTTTGCACTCTTTTCACATACACTGCTGTTAATGTTGATTATCTATCCTGTTGCCTGTCACTTTATCCCTACCTATATGTACATCTACCTCAATTACCTTGTACCCCTGGACATTGACTGAGTACCGGTACCACATGTATATAGCCAAGTTATCGTTACTCATTGTGTATTTATTCCTTGTGTTATTATTTTAAAATGTTTCTACTGTTTAAAAAAAAATCTCTGCATTGTTGGGAAGGGCCTTAGTAAGCATTTCACTGTTAGTCTATAGCTGTTGTTTATGAAGCATTTCACTGTTAGTCTATAGCTGTTGTTTATGAAGCATTTCACTGTTAGTCTATAGCTGTTGTTTATGAAGCATTTCACTGTTAGTCTATAGCTGTTGTTTATGAAGCATTTCACTGTTAGTCTATAGCTGTTGTTTATGAAGCATTTCACTGTTAGTCTATAGCTGTTGTTTATGAAGCATTTCACTGTTAGTCTATAGCTGTTGTTTATGAAGCATTTCACTGTTAGTCTAGCATTTACTGTTAGTCTATAGCTGTTGTTTATGAAGCATTTCACTGTTAGTCTACACCTGTTGTTTACTGTTAGTCTATAGCTGTTGTTTATGAAGCATTTCACTGTTAGTCTATACCTGTTGTTTATTAAGCATTTCACTGTTAGTCTACACCTGTTGTTTATGAAGCATTTCACTGTTAGTCTATAGCTGTTGTTTATGAAGCATTTCACTGTTAGTCTATAGCTGTTGTTTATGAAGCATTTCACTGTTAGTCTATACCTGTTGTTTATGAAGCATTTCACTGTTAGTCTACACCTGTTGTTTATGAAGCATTTCCCTGTTAGTCTATAGCTGTTGTTTATGAAGCATTTCACTGTTAGTCTATAGCTGTTGTTTATGAAGCATGTGACAAAACATTTTTATTTGACTTAACAGGATTTATCGTAGTATCTTTAGGAGAATTGAACATGCATCTTTTATCAGCTTTACCAGTTGGTCTGTGTTAGTATGGAGTCGTCGTTAGAGAATGATATGAAACGTAGCGAGTGAGATGAGAGAGACTTAAGTCCTGTTGACATAGTAATAGTCCGCCGTTCCCTCGTTCCCAGGTCAATCTAACATTAACGCCCCGTGCACCTTTTAAATGAAAGAGAGGGTGAGAGGGAGGGATTGAGAGATGGAGAGAAGGGGAGATGGAGAGATGGAGAGAGGGAGGGATTGAGAGATGGAGAGAAGGAGAGATTGAGAGAAGGAGAGAGGGAGAGAGGGAGGGATTGAGAGATGGAGAGAAGGGGAGATGGAGAGAGGGAGGGATTGAGAGATGGAGAGATGGAGAGAAGGAGAGATGGAGAGAGGGAGAGATTGAGAGATGGAGAGAAGGGGAGATGGAGAGAGGGAGGGATTGAGAGATGGAGAGAAGGGGAGATGGAGAGATGGAGAGAGGGAGGGATTGAGAGATGGAGAGAAGGGGAGATGGAGAGATGGAGAGAGGGAGGGATTGAGAGATGGAGAGAAGGGGAGATGGGAAGATGGAGAGAGGGAGAGAGGGAGGGATTGAGAGATGGAGAGATGGAGAGAGGGAGGGATTGAGAGAAGGAGAGATGGAGAGAGGGAGAGAGGGATGGATTGAGAGAAGGAGAGATGGAGAGATGGAGAGAAGGAGAGATGGAGAGAGGGAGAGATTGAGAGATGGAGAGAAGGAGAGATGGAGAGAGGGAGAGATTGAGAGATGGAGAGAAGGAGAGATGGAGAGAGGGAGAGATTGAGAGATGGAGAGAAGGAGAGATGGAGAGAAGGAGAGAAGGAGAGATGGAGAGAAGGAGAGAAGGAGAGATGGAGAGAAGGAGAGAGGGAGGGATTGAGAGAAGGAGAGATGGAGAGAAAGAGAGAGGAAGGAATGGAGAGAAGGAGAGAGGGAGAGAGGGAGGGATTGAGAGATGGAGAGATGGAGAGAGGAGAGAAAGCGATGTCATATTTTCCCTTGACTCAGCTGTGGGGTTGATGACAAGGTGGAGAGAACTGAGCAGGCAGGAGACAGCTGGTCTAGACATGAGATCACAAACCACAGAACCAAGAGGAGGGGAGAGGTGGTGTGAAAGGTGGGGGGGGGCATGGTGTTATGGAGCAGAAACCCTAAGAATGTGCAGGGTCTGTGGAAACTCTGAGAGGAGGAGGAGGAGGAGGAGGAGGAGGAGGAGGAGGAGGAGAGCCAGTCTAGCATGTTTGGAATGGGAAGCCAGAGGCAAAGTAATGACAACACAACGGAAGTTACTTTTTGTGAGAAGGAGGAGAAGGAGAGGAGAGGTGAGGGAGGGAGGGAGGGAGAGGTGAGGTGAGGTGAGGGAGGGAGGGAGGGAGGGAGGGAGGGAGGAGAGGAGAGGAGAGGAGAGGAGAGGAGAGGAGAGGAGAGGAGAGGAGAGGAGAGGAGAGGAGAGGTGAGGTGAGGTGAGGTGAGGTGAGGTGAGGTGAGGTGAGGTGAGGTGAGGTGAGGTGAGGTGAGGTGAGGTGAGGTGAGGGAGGAGAGGGAGGGAGGGAGGGAGATAGTGAGAAGAATGGAGAGGAGGAGAGGAGGAGGAGAACTGTGGCAGTGAGGCTGTTAATCCATTATTAATCCAGTATTATTGCTTTCTCTCAGACTACCATGATCTGGCTCTGATGCCCATCCTCCTTAACACAAACACACACACACCGAAATGGCAGTGAGTGCATTTAACATGAGCTCTTCTTGCAAAACCAACAGGCCAACATTCCCTCTTTTGACTCAAACTCAGTGAACAATAGAGCAATGAACAAGGAGGAAGTGAATCCATTAGCTACAGCTCAGATGATGATAATGACCATGGAGGGAAACTATTTCCATCCTGACGATCAATATCCTCTAGAGCCAGCTGAGAACCATCCATCTGCTGCAGGGGAGTGTCCCTGAGTACAGACAGGAGAGGAGGGAGGAGAGAAGAGAAGAGAGGGAAGAGGAGAGAGGAGAAAATACAGGAAATAGGAGAGAGGAAAGAGGAGAGAACATAGGAAATAGGTGCTAGAAAGCTGTATCTCTCTAGCTCCTATTTCCAGAGGATCCCATCAATGACATAATACTGTCCCACCCCCCTTTGTCTCATTCTAGGATTGACCTAATACGGCCCAGGAAGGGTT